>NC_059503.1:49830351-50130351 GCF_914767665.1 Harmonia axyridis | reverse complement strand
TCGTCCCTGTGCAATACGATGAAAAGTGTTAGAATGAGAAACATAGAAGGAAATAACAAACAAATGAAATCAACAACAGAAGTCAGTCGTGCATTTGTGGTTACAGCAGCAATAGACCTTACCACGTGAGAGATTATAGCTACCTGTGTGACATCCGAGTCCAAGAAAATCAACAATGTGGAATGGCTTACTTGGATAATTGTTCATTAGACAAAAAGTAGGGAAGAATAATAATTGTTCATTATACAGAAAGAAGGGAATAAGAACAGTCCCTTAAACCAAAGTGGTTTCCTTTGACACGTGTGGTAAGCTTTCGTCTCTCAGCAATACGATGAAAAGTGTTAGAATGAGAAACATTGAAGAAAATAACATACAAATGGAATCAACAACAGAAGTCAGGCGTCCAATTGTAGTTACAGCAGCAATTGACCTTACCACGTGGGAAATTATAGCTACCTGCGTGTCATCCGAGTCCAAGAAAATCAACAATGTGGAATGGCTTACTTGGATAATTGTTCATTAAACAAAAAGAAGGAAATAAGAACAGTCCCTTATACCAAAGTGGTTTCCTTAGACACGTGTGTCAAGCTTTCGTCCCTGTGCAATACGATGAAAAGTGTTAGAATGAGAAACATTGAAGAAAATAACATACAAATGAAATCAGCAACAGAAGTCAGACGTGCATTTGTGGTTACAGCAGCAATAGACCTTACCACGTGGGAGATTATAGCTACCTGCGTGACATCCGAGTCCAAGAAAATCAACAATGTGGAATGGCCTACTTGGATAATTATTGATCAAACAAAAAAAAGGGAATGAGAACAGTCCCTTATACCAGAGTGGTTTCCTTAGACACGTGTGTCAAGCTTTCGTCCCTGTGCAATACGATGAAGAGAGTTAGAATGAGAAACATAGAAGGAAATAACAAACAAATGAAATCAACAACAGAAGTCAGTCGTGCATTTGTGGTTACAGCAGCAATAGACCTTACCACGTGAGAGATTATAGCTACCTGCGTGACATCCGAGTCCAAGAAAATCAACAATGTGGAATGGCTTACTTGGATAATTGTTCATTAGACAAAAAGTAGGGAAGAATAATAATTGTTCATTATACATAAAGAAGGGAATAAGAACAGTCCCTTAAACCAAAGTGGTTTCCTTTGACACGTGTGGTAAGCTTTCGTCTCTCAGCAAAACGATGAAAAGTGTTAGAATGAGAAACATTGAAGAAAATAACATACAAATGAAATCAACAACAGAAGTCAGACGTGCATTTGTGGTTACAGCAGCAATTGACCTTACCACGTGGGAGATTATAGCTACCTGCGTGACATCCGAGTCCAAGAAAAAAAACAATGTGGAATGGCTTACTTGGATAATTGTTCATTAAACAAAAAGAAGGGAATAAGAACAGTCCCTCATACCAAAGTGGTTTTCTCAGACACGTGTGTCAAGCTTTCGTCCCGTTGCAATACGATGAAAAGTGTTAGAATGAGAAACATTGAAGGAAATTACAAACGAATGAAATCAACAACAGAAGTCAGACGTGCATTTGTGGTTACAGCAGCAATTGACCGTACCACGTGGGAGATTATAGCTACCTGCGTGACATCCGAGTCCAAGAAAATCAACAATGTGGAATGGCCTTCTTGGATAATTGTTGATTAAACAAAAAAAAGGGAATAAGAACAGTCCCCTATACCAAAGTGGTTTCCTTAGACACGTGTGTCAAGCTTTCATCCCTGTGCAATACGATGAAAAGTGTTAGAATGAGAAACATAGAAAGAAATAACAAACAAATGAAATCAACAACAGAAGTCAGTCGTGCATTTGGGGTTACAGCAGCAATTGACCTTACCACGTAGGAGATTATAGCTACCTGCGTGACATCCGAGTCCAAGAAAATCAACAATGTGGAATGGCTTACTTGGATAATTGTTCATTAAACAAAAAGAAGGGAATAAAAACAGTCCCTCATACCAAAGTGGTTTCCTTAGACACGGGTGTCAAGCTTTCGTCCCTGTGCAATACGATGAAAAGTGTTAGAATGAGAAACATAGAAGGAAATAACAAACAAATGAAATCAACAACAGAAGTCAGTCGTGCATTTGTGGTTACAGCAGCAATAGACCTTACCACGTGAGAGATTATAGCTACCTGCGTGACATCCGAGACCAAGAAAATCAACAATGTGGAATGGCTTACTTGGATAATTGTTCATTAGACAAAAAGTAGGGAAGAATAATAATTGTTCATTATACATAAAGAAGGGAATAAGAACAGTCCCTTAAACCAAAGTGGTTTCCTTTGACACGTGTGGTAAGCTTTCGTCTCTCAGCAATACGATGAAAAGTGTTAGAATGAGAAACATTGACGAAAATAACATACAAATGGAATCAACAACAGAAGTCAGCCGTCCAATTGTGGTTACAGCAGCAATTGACCTTACCACGTGGGAAATTATAGCTACCTGCGTGTCATCCGAGTCCAAGAAGATCAACAATGTGGAATGGCTTACTTGGATAATTGTTCATTAAACAAAAAGAAGGGAATAAGAACAGTCCCTTAAACCAAAGTGGTTTCCTTTGACACGTGTGGTAAGCTTTCGTCTCTCAGCAATACGATGAAAAGTGTTAGAATGAGAAACATTGAAGAAAATAACATACAAATGAAATCAACAACAGAAGTCAGACGTGCATTTGTGGTTACAGCAGCAATTGACCTTACCACGTGGAAGATTATAGCTACCTGCGTGACATCAGTGTCCAAGAAAAAAAACAATGTGGAATGGCTTACTTGGATAATTGTTCATTAAACAAAAAGAAGGGAATAAGAACAGTCCCTCATACCAAAGTGGTTTTCTTAGACACGTGTGTCAAGCTTTCGTCCCTGTGCAATACGATGAAAAGTGTTAGAATGAGAAACATTGAAGGAAATTACAAACGAATGAAATCAACAACAGAAGTGAGTCGTGCATTTGTGGTTACAGCAGCAATTGACCGTACCACGTGGGAGATTATAGCTACCTGCGTGACATCCGAGTCCAAGAAAATCAACAATGTGGAATGGCCTACTTGGATAATTGTTGATTAAACAAAAAAAAGGGAATAAGAACAGTCCCTCATACCAAAGTGGTTTTCTCAGACACGTGTGTCAAGCTTTCGTCCCGTTGCAATACGATGAAAAGTGTTAGAATGAGAAACATTGAAGGAAATTACAAACGAATGAAATCAACAACAGAAGTCAGTCGTGCATTTGTGGTTACAGCAGCAATTGACCGTACCACGTGGGAGATTATAGCTACCTGCGTGACATCCGAGTCCAAGAAAATCAACAATGTGGAATGGCCTTCTTGGATAATTGTTGAATAAACAAAAAAAAGGGAATAAGAACAGTCCCCTATACCAAAGTGGTTTCCTTAGACACGTGTGTCAAGCTTTCATCCCTGTGCAATACGATGAAAAGTGTTAGAATGAGAAACATAGAAAGAAATAACAAACAAATGAAATCAACAACAGAAGTCAGTCGTGCATTTGGGGTTACAGCAGCAATTGACCTTACCACGTAGGAGATTATAGCTACCTGCGTGACATCCGAGTCCAAGAAAATCAACAATGTGGAATGGCTTACTTGGATAATTGTTCATTAAACAAAAAGAAGGGAATAAAAACAGTCCCTCATACCAAAGTGGTTTCCTTAGACACGGGTGTCAAGCTTTCGTCCCTGTGCAATACGATGAAAAGTGTTAGAATGAGAAACATAGAAGGAAAAAACAAACAAATGAAATCAACATTAGAAGTCAGTCGTGCATTTGTGGTTACAGCAGCAATAGAGCTTACCACGTGAGAGATTATAGCTACCTGCGTGACATCCGAGTCCAAGAAAAAAAAACAATGTGGAATGGCTTACTTGGATAATTGTTCATTAGACAATAAGTAGGGAATAAGAACAGTCCCTTATACCAAAGTGGTTTCCTTAGACACGTGTGTCAAGCTTTCGTCCCTGTGCAATACGATGAAAAGTGTTAGAATGAGAAACATTGAAGGAAATTACAAACGAATGAAATCAACAACAGAAGTGAGTCGTGCATTTGTGGTTACAGCAGCAATTGACCGTACCACGTGGGAGATTATAGCTACCTGCGTGACATCCGAGTCCAAGAAAATCAACAATGTGGAATGGCCTACTTGGATAATTGTTGATTAAACAAAAAAAAGGGAATAAGAACAGTCTCCTATACCAAAGTGGTTTCCTTAGACACGGGTGTCAAGCTTTCGTCCCTGTGCAATACGATGAAAAGTTTTAGAATGAGAAACATAGAAGGAAATAACAAACAAATGAAATCAACAACAGAAGTCAGTCGTGCATTTGTGGTTACAGCAGCAATTGACCTTACCACGTAGGAGATTATAGCTACCTGCATGACATCCGAGTCCAAGAAAATCAACAATGTGGAATGGCTTACTTGGATAATTGTTCATTAGACAAAAAGTAGGGAAGAATAATAATTGTTCATTATACATAAAGAAGGGAATAAAAGCATTCCCTTAAACCAAAGTGGTTTCCTTTGACACGTGTGGTAAGCTTTCGTCTCTCAGCAATACGATGAAAAGTGTTAGAATGAGAAACATTGAAGAAAATAACATACAAATGGAATCAACAACAGAAGTCAGCCGTCCAATTGTGGTTACAGCAGCAATTGACCGTACCACGTAGGAGATTATAGCTACCTGCGTGACATCCGAGTCCAAGAAAATCAACAATGTGGAATGGCTTACTTGGATAATTGTTCATCAAACAAAAAGAAGGGAATAAAAACAGTCCCTCATACCAAAGTGGTTTCCTTAGACACGGGTGTCAAGCTTTCGTCCCTGTGCAATACGATGAAAAGTGTTAGAATGAGAAACATAGAAGGAAATAACAAACAAATGAAATCAACAACAGAAGTCAGTCGTGCATTTGTGATTACAGCAGCAATTGACCTTACCACGTAGGAGATTATAGCTACCTGCGTGACATCCGAGTCCAAGAAAATCAACAATGTGGAATGGCCTACTTGGATAATTGTTGATTAAACAAAAAAAAGGGAATAAGAACAGTCCCTTATATCAAAGAGGTTTCCTTCGACACGTGTGTCAAGCTTACGTCCCTGTGCAATACGATGAAAAGTGTTAGAATGAGAAACATTGAAGGAAATAACAAACGAATGAAATCAACAACAGAAGTCAGTCGTGCATTTGTGGTTACAGCAGCAAGTGACCTTACCACGTGGGAGATTATAGCTACCTGCGTGACATCCGAGTCCAAGAAACTCAACAATGTGGAATGGCCTACTTGGATAATTGTTGATTAAACAAAAAAAGGGAATAAGAACAGTCCCTTCCTTGACACACAACTTTGGTATAAACCAAAGTTGTTTCCTTAGACACGTGTGTCAAGCTTTCGTCCCTGTGCAATACGATGAATAGTGTTAGAATGAGAAACATAGAAGGAAATAACAAACAAATGAAATCAACAACAGAAGTCAGTCGTGCATTTGTGGTTACAGCAGCAATTGACCTTACCACGTGGGAGATTATAGCTACCTGCGTGACATCCGAGTCCAAGAAAATCAACAATGTGGAATGGCTTACTTGGATACTTGTTCATTAAACAAAAAGAAGGGAATAAGCACAGTCCCTTATACCAAAGTGGTTTCCTTACACACGTGTGTCAAGCTTTCGTCCCTGTGTAATACGATGAAAAGAGTTAGAATGAGGAACATTGAAGGAAATAACAAACAAATGAAATCAACAACAGAAGTCAGTCGTGCATTTGTGGTTACAGCAGCAATTGACCTTACCACGTGGGAGATTATAGCTACCCGCGTGTCATCCGAGTCCAAGAAAATCAACAATGTGGAATGGCTTACTTGGATAATTGTTGATTAAACAAAAAAAAAAGAATGAGAACAGTCCCTTTTACCAATGTGATTTCCTTAGACACGTGTGTCAAGCTTTCGTCCCTGTGCAATACGATGAGAAGTGTTAGAATGAGAAACATTGAAGGAAATAACAAACAAATGAAATCAACAACAGAAGCATTTGTGATAACAGCAGCAATTGACCTTACCAGGTGGGAGATTAAAGCTACCTGCGTGACATCCGAGTCTAAGAAAATCAACAATGTGGAATGGCTTACTTGGATAATTGATCATTATACAGAAAGAAGGAAATAAGAACAGTCCCTTATACCAATGTGGTTTCCATAGACACGTGTGTCAAGCTTTCGTCCCTGTGCAATACGATGAGAAGTGTTAGAATGAGAAACATTGAAGGAAATTACAAACGAATGAAATCAACAACAGAAGTCAGACGTGCATTTGTGGTTACAGCAGCAATTGACCGTACCACGTGGGAGATTATAGCTACCTGCGTGACATCCGAGTCCAAGAAAATCAACAATGTGGAATGGCCTTCTTGGATAATTGTTGATTAAACAAAAAAAAGGGAATAAGAACAGTCCCCTATACCAAAGTGGTTTCCTTAGACACGTGTGTCAAGCTTTCATCCCTGTGCAATACGATGAAAAGTGTTAGAATGAGAAACATAGAAAGAAATAACAAACAAATGAAATCAACAACAGAAGTCAGTCGTGCATTTGGGGTTACAGCAGCAATTGACCTTACCACGTAGGAGATTATAGCTACCTGCGTGACATCCGAGTCCAAGAAAATCAACAATGTGGAATGGCTTACTTGGATAATTGTTCATTAAACAAAAAGAAGGGAATAAAAACAGTCCCTCATACCAAAGTGGTTTCCTTAGACACGGGTGTCAAGCTTTCGTCCCTGTGCAATACGATGAAAAGAGTTAGAATGAGAAACATAGAAGGAAATAACAAACAAATGAAATCAACAACAGAAGTCAGTCGTGCATTTGTGGTTACAGCAGCAATAGACCTTACCACGTGAGAGATTATAGCTACCTGCGTGACATCCGAGTCCAAGAAAATCAACAATGTGGAATGGCTTACTTGGATAATTGTTCATTAGACAAAAAGTAGGGAAGAATAATAATTGTTCATTATACATAAAGAAGGGAATAAGAACAGTCCCTTAAACCAAAGTGGTTTCCTTTGACACGTGTGGTAAGCTTTCGTCTCTCAGCAATACGATGAAAAGTGTTAGAATGAGAAACATTGACGAAAATAACATACAAATGGAATCAACAACAGAAGTCAGCCGTCCAATTGTGGTTACAGCAGCAATTGACCTTACCACGTGGGAAATTATAGCTACCTGCGTGTCATCCGAGTCCAAGAAGATCAACAATGTGGAATGGCTTACTTGGATAATTGTTCATTAAACAAAAAGGAGGGAATAAGAACAGTCCCTTAAACCAAAGTGGTTTCCTTTGACACGTGTGGTAAGCTTTCGTCTCTCAGCAATACGATGAAAAGTGTTAGAATGAGAAACATTGAAGAAAATAACATACAAATGAAATCAACAACAGAAGTCAGACGTGCATTTGTGGTTACAGCAGCAATTGACCTTACCACGTGGAAGATTATAGCTACCTGCGTGACATCAGTGTCCAAGAAAAAAAACAATGTGGAATGGCTTACTTGGATAATTGTTCATTAAACAAAAAGAAGGGAATAAGAACAGTCCCTCATACCAAAGTGGTTTTCTTAGACACGTGTGTCAAGCTTTCGTCCCTGTGCAATACGATGAAAAGTGTTAGAATGAGAAACATTGAAGGAAATTACAAACGAATGAAATCAACAACAGAAGTGAGTCGTGCATTTGTGGTTACAGCAGCAATTGACCGTACCACGTGGGAGATTATAGCTACCTGCGTGACATCCGAGTCCAAGAAAATCAACAATGTGGAATGGCCTACTTGGATAATTGTTGATTAAACAAAAAAAAGGGAATAAGAACAGTCCCCTATACCAAAGTGGTTTCCTTAGACACGTGTGTCAAGCTTTCATCCCTGTGCAATACGATGAAAAGTGTTAGAATGAGAAACATAGAAGGAAATAACAAACAAATGAAAACAACAACAGAAGTCAGTCGTGCATTTGGGGTTACAGCAGCAATTGACCTTACCACGTGGGAGATTATAGCTACCTGCGTAACATCCGAGTCCAAGAAAAAAAACAATGCGGAATGGCTTACTTGGATAATTGTTGATTAAACAAAAAAAAAGGGAATAAGAACAGTCCCTTATACCAAAGTGGTTTCCTTAGACACTTGTGTCAAGCTTTTGTCCCTGTGCAATACGATGAAAAGTGTTAGAATGAGAAACATTGAAGGAAATTACAAACGAATGAAATCAACAACAGAAGTCAGTCGTGCATTTGAGGTTACAGCAGCAATTGACCTTACCATGTGGGAGATTATAGCTACCTGCAAGACATCCGAGTCCAAGAAAATCAACAATGTGGAATGGCCTACTTGGATAATTGTTGATTAAACAAAAAAAAAGGGAATAAGAACAGTCCCTTATACCAAAGTGGTTTCCTTAGACACGTGTGTCAAGCTTTCATCCCTGTGCAATACGATGAAAAGTGTTAGAATGAGAAACATAGAAGGAAATAACAAACAAATGAAATCAACATTAGAAGTCAGTCGTGCATTTGTGGTTACAGCAGCAATAGACCTTACCACGTGAGAGATTATAGCTACCTGCGTGACATCCGAGTCCAAGAAAATCAACAATGTGGAATGGCTTACTTGGATAATTGTTCATTAGACAAAAAGTAGGGAATAAGAACAGTCCCTTATACCAAAGTGGTTTCCTTAGACACGTGTGTCAAGCTTTCGTCCCTGTGCAATAAGATGAAAAGTGCAGTCGTGCATTTGTGGTTACAGCAGCAATTGACCTTACCACGTAGGAGATTATAGCTACCTGCGTGACATCCGAGTCCAAGAAAATCAACAATGTGGAATGGCTTACTTGGATAATTGTTCATTAGACAAAAAGTAGGGAAGAATAATAATTGTTCATTAAACAAAAAGAAGGGAATAAAAACAGTCCCTCATACCAAAGTGGTTTCCTTAGACACGTGTGTCAAGCTTTCGTCCCTGTGCAATACGATGAAAAGAGTTAGAATGAGAAACATAGAAGGAAATAACAAACAAATGAAATCAACAACAGAAGTCAGTCGTGCATTTGTGGTTACAGCAGCAATAGACCTTACCACGTGAGAGATTATAGCTACCTGCGTGACATCCGAGTCCAAGAAAATCAACAATGTGGAATGGCTTACTTGGATAATTGTTCATTAGACAAAAAGTAGGGAAGAATAATAATTGTTCATTATACAGAAAGAAGGGAATAAGAACAGTCCCTTAAACCAAAGTGGTTTCCTTTGACACGTGTGGTAAGCTTTCGTCTCTCAGCAATACGATGAAAAGTGTTAGAATGAGAAACATTGAAGAAAATAACATACAAATGGAATCAACAACAGAAGTCAGGCGTCCAATTGTAGTTACAGCAGCAATTGACCTTATCTCGTGGGAAGTTATAGCTACCTGCGTGTCATCCGAGTCCAAGAAAATCAACAATGTGGAATGGCTTACTTGGATAATTGTTCATTAAACAAAAAGAAGGAAATAAGAACAGTCCCTTATACCAAAGTGGTTTCCTTAGACACGTGTGTCAAGCTTTCGTCCCTGTGCAATACGATGAAAAGTGTTAGAATGAGAAACATTGAAGAAAATAACATACAAATGAAATCAGCAACAGAAGTCAGACGTGCATTTGTGGTTACAGCAGCAATAGACCTTACCACGTGGGAGATTATAGCTACCTGCGTGACATCCGAGTCCAAGAAAATCAACAATGTGGAATGGCCTACTTGGATAATTATTGATCAAACAAAAAAAAGGGAATGAGAACAGTCCCTTATACCAGAGTGGTTTCCTTAGACACGTGTGTCAAGCTTTCGTCCCTGTGCAATACGATGAAGAGAGTTAGAATGAGAAACATAGAAGGAAATAACAAACAAATGAAATCAACAACAGAAGTCAGTCGTGCATTTGTGGTTACAGCAGCAATAGACCTTACCACGTGAGAGATTATAGCTACCTGCGTGACATCCGAGTCCAAGAAAATCAACAATGTGGAATGGCTTACTTGGATAATTGTTCATTAAACAAAAAGAAGGGAATAAGAACAGTCCCTCATACCAAAGTGGTTTTCTCAGACACGTGTGTCAAGCTTTCGTCCCGTTGCAATACGATGAAAAGTGTTAGAATGAGAAACATTGAAGGAAATTACAAACGAATGAAATCAACAACAGAAGTCAGTCGTGCATTTGTGGTTACAGCAGCAATTGACCGTACCACGTGGGAGATTATAGCTACCTGCGTGACATCCGAGTCCAAGAAAATCAACAATGTGGAATGGCCTTCTTGGATAATTGTTGATTAAACAAAAAAAAGGGAATAAGAACAGTCCCCTATACCAAAGTGGTTTCCTTAGACACGTGTGTCAAGCTTTCATCCCTGTGCAATACGATGAAAAGTGTTAGAATGAGAAACATAGAAAGAAATAACAAACAAATGAAATCAACAACAGAAGTCAGTCGTGCATTTGGGGTTACAGCAGCAATTGACCTTACCACGTAGGAGATTATAGCTACCTGCGTGACATCCGAGTCCAAGAAAATCAACAATGTGGAATGGTTTACTTGGATAATTGTTCATTAAACAAAAAGAAGGGAATAAAAACAGTCCCTCATACCAAAGTGGTTTCCTTAGACACGGGTGTCAAGCTTTCGTCCCTGTGCAATACGATGAAAAGTGTTAGAATGAGAAACATAGAAGAAAAAAACAAACAAATGAAATCAACATTAGAAGTCAGTCGTGCATTTGTGGTTACAGCAGCAATAGAGCTTACCACGTGAGAGATTATAGCTACCTGCGTGACATCCGAGTCCAAGAAAAAAAAACAATGTGGAATGGCTTACTTGGATAATTGTTCATTAGACAATAAGTAGGGAATAAGAACAGTCCCTTATACCAAAGTGGTTTCCTTAGACACGTGTGTCAAGCTTTCGTCCCTGTGCAATACGATGAAAAGTGTTAGAATGAGAAACATTGAAGGAAATTACAAACGAATGAAATCAACAACAGAAGTGAGTCGTGCATTTGTGGTTACAGCAGCAATTGACCTTACCACGTGGGAGATTATAGCTACCTGCGTAACATCCGAGTCCAAGAAAAAAAACAATGCGGAATGGCTTACTTGGATAATTGTTGATTAAACAAAAAAAAAGGGAATAAGAACAGTCCCTTATACCAAAGTGGTTTCCTTAGACACTTGTGTCAAGCTTTCGTCCCTGTGCAATACGATGAAAAGTGTTAGAATGAGAAACATTGAAGGAAATTACAAACGAATGAAATCAACAACAGAAGTCAGTCGTGCATTTGAGGTTACAGCAGCAATTGACCTTACCATGTGGGAGATTATAGCTACCTGCAAGACATCCGAGTCCAAGAAAATCAACAATGTGGAATGGCCTACTTGGATAATTGTTGATTAAACAAAAAAAAAGGGAATAAGAACAGTCCCTTATACCAAAGTGGTTTCCTTAGTCACGTGTGTCAAGCTTTCATCCCTGTGCAATACGATGAAAAGTGTTAGAATGAGAAACATAGAAGGAAATAACAAACAAATGAAATCAACATTAGAAGTCAGTCGTGCATTTGTGGTTACAGCAGCAATAGACCTTACCACGTGAGAGATTATAGCTACCTGCGTGACATCCGAGTCCAAGAAAATCAACAATGTGGAATGGCTTACTTGGATAATTGTTCATTAGACAAAAAGTAGGGAATAAGAACAGTCCCTTATACCAAAGTGGTTTCCTTAGACACGTGTGTCAAGCTTTCGTCCCTGTGCAATAAGATGAAAAGTGCAGTCGTGCATTTGTGGTTACAGCAGCAATTGACCTTACCACGTAGGAGATTATAGCTACCTGCGTGACATCCGAGTCCAAGAAAATCAACAATGTGGAATGGCTTACTTGGATAATTGTTCATTAGACAAAAAGTAGGGAAGAATAATAATTGTTCATTAAACAAAAAGAAGGGAATAAAAACAGTCCCTCATACCAAAGTGGTTTCCTTAGACACGTGTGTCAAGCTTTCGTCCCTGTGCAATACGATGAAAAGAGTTAGAATGAGAAACATAGAAGGAAATAACAAACAAATGAAATCAACAACAGAAGTCAGTCGTGCATTTGTGGTTACAGCAGCAATAGACCTTACCACGTGAGAGATTATAGCTACCTGCGTGACATCCGAGTCCAAGAAAATCAACAATGTGGAATGGCTTACTTGGATAATTGTTCATTAGACAAAAAGTAGGGAAGAATAATAATTGTTCATTCTACATAAAGAAGGGAATAAGAACAGTCCCTTAAACCAGAGTGGTTTCCTTTGACACGTGTGGTAAGCTTTCGTCTCTCAGCAAAACGATGAAAAGTGTTAGAATGAGAAACATTGAAGAAAATAACATACAAATGGAATCAACAACAGAAGTCAGCCGTCCAATTGTGGTTACAGCAGCAATTGACCTTACCACGTGGGAAATTATAGTTACCTGCGTGTCATCCGAGTCCAAGAAAATCAACAATGTGGAATGGCTTACTTGGATAATTGTTCATTAAACAAAAAGAAGGGAATAAGAACAGTCCCTTAAACCAAAGTGGTTTTCTTTGACACGTGTGGTAAGCTTTCGTCTCTCAGCAATACGATGAAAAGTGTTAGAATGAGAAACATTGAAGAAAATAACATACAAATGAAATCAACAACAGAAGTCAGACGTGCATTTGTGGTTACAGCAGCAATTGACCTCACCACGTGGGAGATTATAGCTACCTGCGTGACATCCGAGTCCAAGAAAAAAAACAATGTGGAATGGCTTACTTGGATAATTGTTCATTAAACAAAAAGAAGGGAATAAGAACAGTCCCTCATACCAAAGTGGTTTTCTCAGACACGTGTGTCAAGCTTTCGTCCCGTTGCAATACGATGAAAAGTGTTAGAATGAGAAACATTGAAGGAAATTACAAACGAATGAAATCAACAACAGAAGTCAGTCGTGCATTTGTGGTTACAGCAGCAATTGACCGTACCACGTGGGAGATTATAGCTACCTGCGTGACATCCGAGTCCAAGAAAATCAACAATGTGGAATGGCCTTCTTGGATAATTGTTGATTAAACAAAAAAAAGGGAATAAGAACAGTCCCCTATACCAAAGTGGTTTCCTTAGACACGTGTGTCAAGCTTTCATCCCTGTGCAATACGATGAAAAGTGTTAGAATGAGAAACATAGAAAGAAATAACAAACAAATGAAATCAACAACAGAAGTCAGTCGTGCATTTGGGGTTACAGCAGCAATTGACCTTACCACGTAGGAGATTATAGCTACCTGCGTGACATCCGAGTCCAAGAAAATCAACAATGTGGAATGGCCTTCTTGGATAATTGTTGATTAAACAAAAAAAAGGGAATAAGAACAGTCCCCTATACCAAAGTGGTTTCCTTAGACACGTGTGTCAAGCTTTCATCCCTGTGCAATACGATGAGAAGTGTTAGAATGAGAAACATTGAAGGAAATTACAAACGAATGAAATCAACAACAGAAGTGAGTCGTGCATTTGTGGTTACAGCAGCAATTGACCTTACCACGTGGGAGATTATAGCTACCTGCGTAACATCCGAGTCCAAGAAAAAAAACAATGCGGAATGGCTTACTTGGATAATTGTTGATTAAACAAAAAAAAGGGAATAAGAACAGTCCCTTATACCAAAGTGGTTTCCTTAGACACTTGTGTCAAGCTTTCGTCCCTGTGCAATACGATGAAAAGTGTTAGAATGAGAAACATTGAAGGAAATTACAAACGAATGAAATCAACAACAGAAGTCAGTCGTGCATTTGAGGTTACAGCAGCAATTGACCTTACCATGTGGGAGATTATAGCTACCTGCAAGACATCCGAGTCCAAGAAAATCAACAATGTGGAATGGCCTACTTGGATAATTGTTGATTAAACAAAAAAAAAGGGAATAAGAACAGTCCCTTATACCAAAGTGGTTTCCTTAGTCACGTGTGTCAAGCTTTCATCCCTGTGCAATACGATGAAAAGTGTTAGAATGAGAAACATTGAAGGAAATTACAAACGAATGAAATCAACAACAGAAGTCAGTCGTGCATTTGAGGTTACAGCAGCAATTGACCTTACCATGTGGGAGATTATAGCTACCTGCAAGACATCCGAGTCCAAGAAAATCAACAATGTGGAATGGCCTACTTGGATAATTGTTGATTAAACAAAAAAAAAGGGAATAAGAACAGTCCCTTATACCAAAGTGGTTTCCTTAGACACGTGTGTCAAGCTTTCATCCCTGTGCAATACGATGAAAAGTGTTAGAATGAGAAACATAGAAGGAAATAACAAACAAATGAAATCAACAACAGAAGTCAGTCGTGCATTTGTGGTTACAGCAGCAATAGACCTTACCACGTGGGAGATTATAGCTACCACCGTGACATCCGAGTCCAAGAAAATCAACAATGTGGAATGGCCTACTTGGATAATTATTGATCAAACAAAAAAAAAGGGAATGAGAACAGTCCCTTAAACCAAAGTGGTTTCCTTTGACACGTGTGGTAAGCTTTCGTCTCTCAGCAATACGATGAAAAGTGTTAGAATGAGAAACATTGAAGAAAATAACATACAAATGGAATCAACAACAGAAGTCAGGCGTCCAATTGTAGTTACAGCAGCAATTGACCTTACCACGTGGGAAATTATAGCTACCTGCGTGTCATCCGAGTCCAAGAAAATCAACAATGTGGAATGGCTTACTTGGATAATTGTTCATTAAACAAAAAGAAGGAAATAAGAACAGTCCCTTATACCAAAGTGGTTTCCTTAGACACGTGTGTCAAGCTTTCGTCCCTGTGCAATACGATGAAAAGTGTTAGAATGAGAAACATTGAAGAAAATAACATACAAATGAAATCAGCAACAGAAGTCAGACGTGCATTTGTGGTTACAGCAGCAATAGACCTTACCACGTGGGAGATTATAGCTACCACCGTGACATCCGAGTCCAAGAAAATCAACAATGTGGAATGGCCTACTTGGATAATTATTGATCAAACAAAAAAAAAAGGGAATGAGAACAGTCCCTTATACCAGAGTGGTTTCCTTAGACACGTGTGTCAAGCTTTCGTCCCTGTGCAATACGATGAAGAGAGTTAGAATGAGAAACATAGAAGGAAATAACAAACAAATGAAATCAACAACAGAAGTCAGTCGTGCATTTGTGGTTACAGCAGCAATAGACCTTACCACGTGAGAGATTATAGCTACCTGCGTGACATCCGAGTCCAAGAAAATCAACAATGTGGAATGGCTTACTTGGATAATTGTTCATTAGACAAAAAGTAGGGAAGAATAATAATTGTTCATTATACATAAAGAAGGGAATAAGAACAGTCCCTTAAACCAAAGTGGTTTCCTTTGACACGTGTGGTAAGCTTTCGTCTCTCAGCAAAACGATGGAAAGTGTTAGAATGAGAAACATTGAAGAAAATAACATACAAATGAAATCAACAACAGAAGTCAGACGTGCATTTGTGGTTACAGCAGCAATTGACCTTACCACGTGGGAGATTATAGCTACCTGCGTGACATCCGAGTCCAAGAAAAAAAACAATGTGGAATGGCTTACTTGGATAATTGTTCATTAAACAAAAAGAAGGGAATAAGAACAGTCCCTCATACCAAAGTGGTTTTCTCAGACACGTGTGTCAAGCTTTCGTCCCGTTGCAATACGATGAAAAGTGTTAGAATGAGAAACATTGAAGGAAATTACAAACGAATGAAATCAACAACAGAAGTCAGTCGTGCATTTGTGGTTACAGCAGCAATTGACCGTACCACGTGGGAGATTATAGCTACCTGCGTGACATCCGAGTCCAAGAAAATCAACAATGTGGAATGGCCTTCTTGGATAATTGTTGAATAAACAAAAAAAAGGGAATAAGAACAGTCCCCTATACCAAAGTGGTTTCCTTAGACACGTGTGTCAAGCTTTCATCCCTGTGCAATACGATGAAAAGTGTTAGAATGAGAAACATAGAAAGAAATAACAAACAAATGAAATCAACAACAGAAGTCAGTCGTGCATTTGGGGTTACAGCAGCAATTGACCTTACCACGTAGGAGATTATAGCTACCTGCGTGACATCCGAGTCCAAGAAAATCAACAATGTGGAATGGCTTACTTGGATAATTGTTCATTAAACAAAAAGAAGGG
This sequence comes from Harmonia axyridis, assembly GCF_914767665.1. Classification (NCBI taxonomy): domain Eukaryota; kingdom Metazoa; phylum Arthropoda; class Insecta; order Coleoptera; family Coccinellidae; genus Harmonia; species Harmonia axyridis. The sequence goes on along the minus strand of NC_059503.1, from coordinate 50,114,019 downwards.
AATAAAAACAGTCCCTCATACCAAAGTGGTTTCCTTAGACACGGGTGTCAAGCTTTCGTCCCTGTGCAATACGATGAAAAGTGTTAGAATGAGAAACATAGAAGGAAAAAACAAACAAATGAAATCAACATTAGAAGTCAGTCGTGCATTTGTGGTTACAGCAGCAATAGAGCTTACCACGTGAGAGATTATAGCTACCTGCGTGACATCCGAGTCCAAGAAAAAAAAACAATGTGGAATGGCTTACTTGGATAATTGTTCATTAGACAATAAGTAGGGAATAAGAACAGTCCCTTATACCAAAGTGGTTTCCTTAGACACGTGTGTCAAGCTTTCGTCCCTGTGCAATACGATGAAAAGTGTTAGAATGAGAAACATTGAAGGAAATTACAAACGAATGAAATCAACAACAGAAGTGAGTCGTGCATTTGTGGTTACAGCAGCAATTGACCGTACCACGTGGGAGATTATAGCTACCTGCGTGACATCCGAGTCCAAGAAAATCAACAATGTGGAATGGCCTACTTGGATAATTGTTGATTAAACAAAAAAAAGGGAATAAGAACAGTCTCCTATACCAAAGTGGTTTCCTTAGACACGGGTGTCAAGCTTTCGTCCCTGTGCAATACGATGAAAAGTTTTAGAATGAGAAACATAGAAGGAAATAACAAACAAATGAAATCAACAACAGAAGTCAGTCGTGCATTTGTGGTTACAGCAGCAATTGACCTTACCACGTAGGAGATTATAGCTACCTGCATGACATCCGAGTCCAAGAAAATCAACAATGTGGAATGGCTTACTTGGATAATTGTTCATTAGACAAAAAGTAGGGAAGAATAATAATTGTTCATTATACATAAAGAAGGGAATAAAAACATTCCCTTAAACCAAAGTGGTTTCCTTTGACACGTGTGGTAAGCTTTCGTCTCTCAGCAATACGATGAAAAGTGTTAGAATGAGAAACATTGAAGAAAATAACATACAAATGGAATCAACAACAGAAGTCAGCCGTCCAATTGTGGTTACAGCAGCAATTGACCGTACCACGTAGGAGATTATAGCTACCTGCGTGACATCCGAGTCCAAGAAAATCAACAATGTGGAATGGCTTACTTGGATAATTGTTCATTAAACAAAAAGAAGGGAATAAAAACAGTCCCTCATACCAAAGTGGTTTCCTTAGACACGGGTGTCAAGCTTTCGTCCCTGTGCAATACGATGAAAAGTGTTAGAATGAGAAACATAGAAGGAAATAACAAACAAATGAAATCAACAACAGAAGTCAGTCGTGCATTTGTGATTACAGCAGCAATTGACCTTACCACGTAGGAGATTATAGCTACCTGCGTGACATCCGAGTCCAAGAAAATCAACAATGTGGAATGGCCTACTTGGATAATTGTTGATTAAACAAAAAAAAGGGAATAAGAACAGTCCCTTATATCAAAGAGGTTTCCTTCGACACGTGTGTCAAGCTTACGTCCCTGTGCAATACGATGAAAAGTGTTAGAATGAGAAACATTGAAGGAAATAACAAACGAATGAAATCAACAACAGAAGTCAGTCGTGCATTTGTGGTTACAGCAGCAAGTGACCTTACCACGTGGGAGATTATAGCTACCTGCGTGATATCCGAGTCCAAGAAACTCAACAATGTGGAATGGCCTACTTGGATAATTGTTGATTAAACAAAAAAAGGGAATAAGAACAGTCCCTTCCTTGACACACAACTTTGGTATAAACCAAAGTTGTTTCCTTAGACACGTGTGTCAAGCTTTCGTCCCTGTGCAATACGATGAATAGTGTTAGAATGAGAAACATAGAAGGAAATAACAAACAAATGAAATCAACAACAGAAGTCAGTCGTGCATTTGTGGTTACAGCAGCAATTGACCTTACCACGTGGGAGATTATAGCTACCTGCGTGACATCCGAGTCCAAGAAAATCAACAATGTGGAATGGCTTACTTGGATACTTGTTCATTAAACAAAAAGAAGGGAATAAGCACAGTCCCTTATACCAAAGTGGTTTCCTTACACACGTGTGTCAAGCTTTCGTCCCTGTGTAATACGATGAAAAGAGTTAGAATGAGGAACATTGAAGGAAATAACAAACAAATGAAATCAACAACAGAAGTCAGTCGTGCATTTGTGGTTACAGCAGCAATTGACCTTACCACGTGGGAGATTATAGCTACCCGCGTGTCATCCGAGTCCAAGAAAATCAACAATGTGGAATGGCTTACTTGGATAATTGTTGATTAAACAAAAAAAAAAGAATGAGAACAGTCCCTTTTACCAATGTGATTTCCTTAGACACGTGTGTCAAGCTTTCGTCCCTGTGCAATACGATGAGAAGTGTTAGAATGAGAAACATTGAAGGAAATAACAAACAAATGAAATCAACAACAGAAGCATTTGTGATAACAGCAGCAATTGACCTTACCAGGTGGGAGATTAAAGCTACCTGCGTGACATCCGAGTCTAAGAAAATCAACAATGTGGAATGGCTTACTTGGATAATTGATCATTATACAGAAAGAAGGAAATAAGAACAGTCCCTTATACCAATGTGGTTTCCATAGACACGTGTGTCAAGCTTTCGTCCCTGTGCAATACGATGAGAAGTGTTAGAATGAGAAACATTGAAGGAAATAACAAACAAATGAAATCAACAACAGAAGTCAGTCGTGCATTTGTGGTTACAGCAGCAATAGACCTTACCACGTGAGAGATTATAGCTACCTGCGTGACATCCGAGACCAAGAAAATCAACAATGTGGAATGGCTTACTTGGATAATTGTTCATTAGACAAAAAGTAGGGAAGAATAATAATTGTTCATTATACAGAAAGAAGGGAATAAAAACATTCCCTTAAACCAAAGTGGTTTCCTTTGACACGTGTGGTAAGCTTTCGTCTCTCAGCAATACGATGAAAAGTGTTAGAATGTGAAACATTGAAGAAAATAACATACAAATGGAATCAACAACAGAAGTCAGCCGTCCAATTGTGGTTACAGCAGCAATTGACCTTACCACGTGGGAAATTATAGCTAGCTGCGTGACATCCGAGTCCAAGAAAATCAACAATGTGGAATGGCTTACTTGGATAATTGTTCATTAAACAAGAAGAAGGGAATAAGAACAATCCCTTATACCAAAGTGGTTTCCTTAGACCCGTGTGTCAAGCTTTCGTCCCTGTGCAATACGATGAAAAGAGTTAGAATGAGAAACATAGAAGGAAATAACAAACAAATGAAATCAGCAACAGAAGTCAGTCGTGCATTTGTGGTTACAGCAGCAATTGACCTTACCACGTGGGAGATTATAGCTACCTGCGTGACATACGAGTCCAAGAAAATCAACAATGTGGAATGGCCTACTTGGATAATTATTGATCAAACAAAAAAAAGGGAATGAGAACAGTCCCATATACCAAAGTGGTTTCCTTAGACACGTGTGTCAAGCTTTCGTCCCTGTGCAATACGATGAAAAGAGTTAGAATGAGAAACATAGAAGGAAATAACAAACAAATGAAATCAACAACAGAAGTCAGTCGTGCATTTGTGGTTACAGCAGCAATAGACCTTACCACGTGAGAGATTATAGCTACCTGCGTGACATCCGAGTCCAAGAAAATCAACAATGTGGAATGGCTTACTTGGATAATTGTTCATTAGACAAAAAGTAGGGAAGAATAATAATTGTTCATTATACATAAAGAAGGGAATAAGAACAGTCCCTTAAACCAAAGTGGTTTCCTTTGACACGTGTGGTAAGCTTTCGTCTCTCAGCAATACGATGAAAAGTGTTAGAATGAGAAACATTGACGAAAATAACATACAAATGGAATCAACAACAGAAGTCAGCCGTCCAATTGTGGTTACAGCAGCAATTGACCTTACCACGTGGGAAATTATAGCTACCTGCGTGTCATCCGAGTCCAAGAAGATCAACAATGTGGAATGGCTTACTTGGATAATTGTTCATTAAACAAAAAGAAGGGAATAAGAACAGTCCCTTAAACCAAAGTGGTTTCCTTTGACACGTGTGGTAAGCTTTCGTCTCTCAGCAATACGATGAAAAGTGTTAGAATGAGAAACATTGAAGAAAATAACATACAAATGAAATCAACAACAGAAATCAGACGTGCATTTGTGGTTACAGCAGCAATTGACCGTACCACGTGGGAGATTATAGCTACCTGCGTGACATCCGAGTCCAAGAAAATCAACAATGTGGAATGGCCTACTTGGATAATTGTTGATTAAACAAAAAAAAGGGAATAAGAACAGTCCCCTATACCAAAGTGGTTTCCTTAGACACGTGTGTCAAGCTTTCATCCCTGTGCAATACGATGAAAAGTGTTAGAATGAGAAACATAGAAGGAAATAACAAACAAATGAAAACAACAACAGAAGTCAGTCGTGCATTTGGGGTTACAGCAGCAATTGACCTTACCACGTGGGAGATTATAGCTACCTGCGTAACATCCGAGTCCAAGAAAAAAAACAATGCGGAATGGCTTACTTGGATATTTGTTGATTAAACAAAAAAAAAGGGAATAAGAACAGTCCCTTATACCAAAGTGGTTTCCTTAGACACTTGTGTCAAGCTTTCGTCCCTGTGCAATACGATGAAAAGTGTTAGAATGAGAAACATTGAAGGAAATTACAAACGAATGAAATCAACAACAGAAGTCAGTCGTGCATTTGAGGTTACAGCAGCAATTGACCTTACCATGTGGGTGATTATAGCTACCTGCAAGACATCCGAGTCCAAGAAAATCAACAATGTGGAATGGCTTACTTGGATAATTGTTCATTAAACAAAAAGAAGGAAATAAGAACAGTCCCTTATACCAAAGTGGTTTCCTTAGACACGTGTGTCAAGCTTTCGTCCCTGTGCAATACGATGAAAAGTGTTAGAATGAGAAACATTGAAGAAAATAACATACAAATGAAATCAGCAACAGAAGTCAGACGTGCATTTGTGGTTACAGCAGCAATAGACCTTACCACGTGGGAGATTATAGCTACCTGCGTGACATCCGAGTCCAAGAAAATCAACAATGTGGAATGGCCTACTTGGATAATTATTGATCAAACAAAAAAAAAGGGAATGAGAACAGTCCCTTATACCAGAGTGGTTTCCTTAGACACGTGTGTCAAGCTTTCGTCCCTGTGCAATACGATGAAGAGAGTTAGAATGAGAAACATAGAAGGAAATAACAAACAAATGAAATCAACAACAGAAGTCAGTCGTGCATTTGTGGTTACAGCAGCAATAGACCTTACCACGTGAGAGATTATAGCTACCTGCGTGACATCCGAGTCCAAGAAAATCAACAATGTGGAATGGCTTACTTGGATAATTGTTCATTAGACAAAAATTAGGGAAGAATAATAATTGTTCATTATACATAAAGAAGGGAATAAGAACAGTCCCTTAAACCAAAGTGGTTTCCTTTGACACGTGTGGTAAGCTTTCGTCTCTCAGCAATACGATGAAAAGTGTTAGAATGAGAAACATTGAAGAAAATAACATACAAATGGAATCAACAACAGAAGTCAGCCGTCCAATTGTGGTTACAGCAGCAATTGACCTTACCACGTGGGAGATTATAGCTACCTGCGTGTCATCCGAGTCCAAGAAAATCAACAATGTGAAATAGCTTACTTGGATAATTGTTCATTAAACAAAAAAAAAGGGAATAAGAACAGTCCCTTATACCAAAGTGGTTTCCTTTGACACGTGTGTCAAGCTTTCGTCCCTGTGCAATACGATGAAAAGTGTAAGAATGAGAAACATTGAAGAAAATTACAAACGAATGAAATCAACAACAGGAGTCAGTCGTGCATTTGTGGTTACAGCAGCAATTGACCTTACCACGTGGGAGATTATAGCTACCTGCAAGACATCCGAGTCCAAGAAAATCAACAATGTGGAATGGCCTACTTGGATAATTGTTGATTTAACAAAAAAAAAGGGAATAAGAACAATCCCTTATACCAAAGTGGTTTCCTTAGACACGTGTGTCAAGCTTTCATCCCTGTGCAATACGATGAAAAGTGTTAGAATCAGAAACATAGAAGGAAATAACAAACAAATGAAATCAACAACAGAAGTCAGTCGTGCATTTGTGGTTACAGCAGCAATTGACCTTACCACGTAGGAGATTATAGCTACCTGCGTGACATCCGAGTCCAAGAAAATCAACAATGTAGAATGGCTTACTTGGATAATTGTTCATTAAACAAAAAGAAAGGAATAAAAACAGTCCCTCATACCAAAGTGGTTTCCTTAGACATGTGTGTCAAGCTTTCGTCCCTGTGCAATACGATGAAAAGTGTTAGAATGAGAAACATAGAAGGAAAAAACAAACAAATGAAATCTACATTAGAAGTCAGTCGTGCATTTGTGGTTACAGCAGCAATAGAGCTTACCACGTGAGAGATTATAGCTACCTGCGTGACATCCGAGTCCAAGAAAAAAAAACAATGTGGAATGGCTTACTTGGATAATTGTTCATTAAACAGAAAGAAGGGAATAAGAACAGTTCCTCATACCAAAGTGGTTTCCTTAGACACGTGTGTCAAGCTTTCATCCCTGTGCAATACGATGAAAAGTGTTAGAATGAGAAACATAGAAGGAAATAACAAACAAATGAAATCAACAACAGAAGTCAGTCGTGCATTTGTGGTTACAGCAGCAATTGACCTTACCACGTAGGAGATTATAGCTACCTGCGTGACATCCGAGTCCAAGAAAATCAACAATGTAGAATGGCTTACTTGGATAATTGTTCATTAGACAAAAAGTAGGGAATAAGAACAGTCCCTTATACCAAAGTGGTTTCCTTAGACACGTGTGTCAAGCTTTCGTCCCTGTGCAATACGATGAAAAGTGTTAGAATGAGAAACATTGAAGAAAATAACATACAAATGGAATCAACAACAGAAGTCAGTCGTGCATTTATGGTTACAGCAGCAATTGACCTTACCACGTGGGAGATTATAGCTACCTGCGTAACATCCGAGTCCAAGAAAAAAAACAATGTGGAATGGCTTACTTGGATAATTGTTCATTAGACAAAAAGTAGGGAATAAGAACAGTCCCTTATACCAAAGTGGTTTCCTTAGACACGTGTGTCAAGCTTTCGTCCCTGTGCAATACGATGAAAAGTGTTAGAATGTGAAACATAGAAGGAAATAACAAACAAATGAAATCAACAACAGAAGTCAGTCGTGCATTTATGGTTACAGCAGCAATTGACCTTACCACGTGGGAGATTATAGCTACCTGCGTAACATCCGAGTCCAAGAAAAAAAACAATGTGGAATGGCTTACTTGGATAATTGTTCATTAAACAGAAAGAAGGGAATAAGAACAGTTCCTCATACCAAAATGGTTTCCTTAGACACGTGTGTCAAGCTTTCGTCCCTGTGCAATACGATGAAAAGTGTTAGAATGAGAAACATTGAAGAAAATAACATACAAATGGAATCAACAACAGAAGTCAGCCGTCCAATTGTGGTTACAGCAGCAATTGACCTTACCACGTGGGAAATTATAGTTACCTGCGTGTCATCCGAGTCCAAGAAAATCAACAATGTGGAATGGCCCACTTGGATAATTGTTGATTAAACAAAAAGAAGGGAATAAGAACAGTCCCTTATACCAAAGTGGTTTCCTTAGACACGTGTGTCAAGCTTTCGTCCCTGTGCAATACGACGAAAAGTGTTAGAATGAGAAACATAGAAGGAAAAAACAAACAAATGAAATCAACATTAGAAGTCAGTCGTGCATTTGTGGTTACAGCAGCAATAGAGCTTACCACGTGAGAGATTATAGCTACCTGCGGGACATCCGAGTCCAAGAAAAAAAAACAATGTGGAATGGCTTACTTGGATAATTGTTCATTAGACAAAAAGTAGGGAATAAGAACAGTCCCTTATACCAAAGTGGTTTCCTTAGACACGTGTGTCAAGCTTTCGTCCCTGTGCAATACGATGAAAAGTGTTAGAATGAGAAACATCGAAGGAAATAACAAACAAATGAAATCAACAACAGAAGTCAGTCGTGCATTTATGGTTACAGCAGCAATAGACCTTACCACGTGAGAGATTATAGCTACCTGCGTGACATCCGAGTCCAAGAAAATCAACAATGTGGAATGGCTTACTTGGATAATTGTTCATTAGACAAAAAGTAGGGAAGAATAATAATTGTTCATTGTACATAAAGAAGGGAATAAGAACAGTCCCTTAAACCAAAGTGGTTTCCTTTGACACGTGTGGTAAGCTTTCGTCTCTCAGCAATACGATGAAAAGTGTTAGAATGAGAAACATTGAAGAAAATAACATACAAATGGAATCAACAACAGAAGTCAGCCGTCCAATTGTGGTTACAGCAGCAATTGACCTTACCACGTGGGAAATTATACTTACCTGCGTGTCATCTGAGTCCAAGAAAATCAACAATGTGGAATGACTTACTTGGATAATTGTTCATTAAACAAAAAGAAGGGAATAAGAACAGTCCCTTAAACCAAAGTGGTTTCCTTTGACACGTGTGGTAAGCTTTCGTCTCTCAGCAATACGATGAAAAGTGTTAGAATGAGAAACATTGAAGGAAATTACAAACGAATAGTATCAACAACAGAAGTCAGTCGTGCATTTGTGGTTACAGCAGCAATTGACCTTACCACGTGGGAGATTATAGCTACCTGCGTAACATCCGAGTCCAAGAAAAAAAACAATGTGGAATGGCTTACTTGGATAATTGTTGATTAAACAAAAAAAAAGGGAATAAGAACAGTCCCTTATACCAAAGTGGTTTCCTTAGACACGTGTGTCAAGCTTTCATCCCTGTGCAATACGATGAAAAGTGTTAGAATGAGAAACATAAAAGGAAATAACAAACAAATGAAATCAACAACAGAAGTCAGTCGTGCATTTGTGGTTACAGCAGCAATTGACCTTACCACGTAGGAGATTATAGCTACCTGCGTGACATCCGAGTCCAAGAAAATCAACAATGTGGAATGGCTTACTTGGATAATTGTTCATTAAACAAAAAGAAAGGAATAAAAACAGTCACTCATACCAAAGTGGTTTCCTTAGACACGTGTGTCAAGCTTTCGTCCCTGTGCAATACGATGAAAAGTGTTAGAATGAGAAACATAGAAGGAAAAAACAAACAAATGAAATCAACATTAGAAGTCAGTCGTGCATTTGTGGTTACAGCAGCAATAGAGCTTACCACGTGAGATTATAGCTACCTGCGTAACATCCGAGTCCAAGAAAAAAAACAATGTGGAATGGCTTACTTGGATAATTGTTCATTAAACAGAAAGAAGGGAATAAGAACAGTTCCCCATACCAAAGTGGTTTCCTTAGACACGTGTGTCAAGCTTTCGTCCCTGTGCAATACGATGAAAAGTATTAGAATGAGAAACATTGAAGAAAATAACATACAAATGGAATCAACAACACAAGTCAGCCGTCCAATTGTGGTTACAGCAGCAATTGACCTTACCACGTGGGAAATTATAGTTACCTGCGTGTCATCCGAGTCCAAGAAAATCAACAATGTGGATTGGCCCACTTGGATAATTGTTGATTAAACAAAAAGAAGGGAATAAGAACAGTCCCTTATACCAAAGTGGTTTCCTTTGACACGTGTGGTAAGCTTTCGTCTCTCAGCAATACGATGAAAAGTGTTAGAATGAGAAACATTGACGAAAATAACATACAAATGGAATCAACAACAGAAGTCAGCCGTCCAATTGTGGTTACAGCAGCAATTGACCTTACCACGTGGGAAATTATAGCTACCTGCGTGTCATCCGAGTCCAAGAAGATCAACAATGTGGAATGGCTTACTTGGATAATTGTTCATTAAACAAAAAGGAGGGAATAAGAACAGTCCCTTAAACCAAAGTGGTTTCCTTTGACACGTGTGGTAAGCTTTCGTCTCTCAGCAATACGATGAAAAGTGTTAGAATGAGAAACATTGAAGAAAATAACATACAAATGAAATCAACAACAGAAGTCAGACGTGCATTTGTGGTTACAGCAGCAATTGACCTTACCACGTGGAAGATTATAGCTACCTGCGTGACATCAGAGTCCAAGAAAAAAAACAATGTGGAATGGCTTACTTGGATAATTGTTCATTAAACAAAAAGAAGGGAATAAGAACAGTCCCTCATACCAAAGTGGTTTTCTTAGACACGTGTGTCAAGCTTTCGTCCCTGTGCAATACGATGAAAAGTGTTAGAATGAGAAACATTGAAGGAAATTACAAACGAATGAAATCAACAACAGAAGTGAGTCGTGCATTTGTGGTTACAGCAGCAATTGACCGTACCACGTGGTAGATTATAGCTACCTGCGTGACATCCGAGTCCAAGAAAATCAACAATGTGGAATGGCCGATAATTGTTGATTAAACAAAAAAAAGGGAATAAGAACAGTCCCCTATACCAAAGTGGTTTCCTTAGACACGTGTGTCAAGCTTTCATCCCTGTGCAATACGATGAAAAGTGTAAGAATGAGAAACATAGAAGGAAATAACAAACAAATGAAAACAACAACAGAAGTCAGTCGTGCATTTGGGGTTACAGCAGCAATTGACCTTACCACGTGGGAGATTATAGCTACCTGCGTAACATCCGAGTCCAAGAAAAAAAACAATGCGGAATGGCTTACTTGGATAATTGTTGATTAAACAAAAAAAAAGGGAATAAGAACAGTCCCTTATACCAAAGTGGTTTCCTTAGACACTTGTGTCAAGCTTTCGTCCCTGTGCAATACGATGAAAAGTGTTAGAATGAGAAACATTGAAGGAAATTACAAACGAATGAAATCAACAACAGAAGTCAGTCGTGCATTTGAGGTTACAGCAGCAATTGACCTTACCATGTGGGAGATTATAGCTACCTGCAAGACATCCGAGTCCAAGAAAATCAACAATGTGGAATGGCCTACTTGGATAATTGTTGATTAAACAAAAAAAAAGGGAATAAGAACAGTCCCTTATACCAAAGTGGTTTCCTTAGACACGTGTGTCAAGCTTTCATCCCTGTGCAATACGATGAAAAGTGTTAGAATGAGAAACATAGAAGGAAATAACAAACAAATGAAATCAACATTAGAAGTCAGTCGTGCATTTGTGGTTACAGCAGCAATAGACCTTACCACGTGAGAGATTATAGCTACCTGCGTGACATCCGAGTCCAAGAAAATCAACAATGTGGAATGGCTTACTTGGATAATTGTTCATTAGACAAAAAGTAGGGAATAAGAACAGTCCCTTATACCAAAGTGGTTTCCTTAGACACGTGTGTCAAGCTTTCGTCCCTGTGCAATAAGATGAAAAGTGCAGTCGTGCATTTGTGGTTACAGCAGCAATTGACCTTACCACGTAGGAGATTATAGCTACCTGCGTGACATCCGAGTCCAAGAAAATCAACAATGTGGAATGGCTTACTTGGATAATTGTTCATTAGACAAAAAGTAGGGAAGAATAATAATTGTTCATTGTACATAAAGAAGGGAATAAGAACAGTCCTTTAAACCAAAGTGGTTTCCTTTGACACGTGTGGTAAGCTTTCGTCTCTCAGCAATACGATGAAAAGTGTTAGAATGAGAAACATTGAAGAAAATAACATACAAATGGAATCAACAACAGAAGTCAGCCGTCCAATTGTGGTTACAGCAGCAATTGACCTTACCACGTGGGAAATTATAGTTACCTGCGTGTCATCTGAGTCCAAGAAAATCAACAATGTGGAATGGCTTACTTGGATAATTGTTCATTAAACAAAAAGAAGGAAATAAGAACAGTCCCTTAAACCAAAGTGGTTTCCTTTGACACGTGTGGTAAGCTTTCGTCTCTCAGCAATACGATGAAAAGTGTTAGAATGAGAAACATTGAAGGAAATTACAAACGAATGGAATCAACAACAGAAGTCAGTCGTGCATTTGTGGTTACAGCAGCAATTGACCTTACCACGTGGGAGATTATAGCTACCTGCGTAACATCCGAGTTCAAGAAAAAAAACAATGTGGAATGGCTTACTTGGATAATTGTTGATTAAACAAAAAAAAAGGGAATAAGAACAGTCCCTTATACCAAAGTGGTTTCCTTAGACACGTGTGTCAAGCTTTCGTCCCTGTGCAATACGATGAAAAGTGTAAGAATGAGAAACATTGAAGGAAATTACAAACGAATGAAATCAACAACAGAAGTCAGTCGTGCATTTGTGGTTACAGCAGCAATTGACCTTACCACGTGGGAGATTATAGCTACCTGCAAGACATCCGAGTCCAAGAAAATCAACAATGTGGAATGGCCTACTTGGATAATTGTTGATTTAACAAAAAAAAAGGGAATAAGAACAGTCCCTTATACCAAAGTGGTTTCCTTAGACACGTGTGTCAAGCTTTCATCCCTGTGCAATACGATGAAAAGTGTTAGAATGAGAAAAATAGAAGGAAATAACAAACAAATGAAATCAACAACAGAAGTCAGTCGTGCATTTGTGGTTACAGCAGCAATTGACCTTACCACGTAGGAGATTATAGCTACCTGGGTGACATCCGAGTCCAAGAAAATCAACAATGTGGAATGGCTTACTTGGATAATTGTTCATTAAACAAAAAGAAGGGAATAAGAACAGTCCCTTATACCAAAGTGGTTTCCTTAGACACGTGTGTCAAGCTTTCGTCCCTGTGCAATACGATGAAAAGTGTTAGAATGAGAAACATAGAAGGAAATAACAAACAAATGAAATCAACATTAGAAGTCAGTCGTGCATTTGTGGTTACAGCAGCAATAGAGCTTACCACGTGAGATTATAGCTACCTGCGTAACATCCGAGTCCAAGAAAAAAAACAATGTGGAATGGCTTACTTGGATAATTGTTCATTAAACAGAATGTAGGGAATAAGAACAGTTCCTCATACCAAAGTGGTTTCCTTAGACACGTGTGTCAAGCTTTCGTCCCTGTGCAATACGATGAAAAGTGTTAGAATGAGAAACATTGAAGAAAATAACATACAAATGGAATCAACAACAGAAGTCAGCCGTCCAATTGTGGTTACAGCAGCAATTGACCTTACCACGTGGGAAATTATAGTTACCTGCGTGTCATCCGAGTCCAAGAAAATCAACAATGTGGAATGGCCCACTTGGATAATTGTTGATTAAACAAAAAGAAGGGAATAAGAACAGTCCCTTTTACCAAAGTGGTTTCCTTAGACACGTGTGTCAAGCTTTCGTCCCTGTGCAATACGATGAGAAGTGTTAGAATGAGAAACATAGAAGGAAAAAACAAACAAATGAAATCAACATTAGAAGTCAGTCGTGCATTTGTGGTTACAGCAGCAATAGAGCTTACCACGTGAGAGATTATAGCTACCTGCGTGACATCCGAGTCCAAGAAAAAAAAACAATGTGGCATGGCTTACTTGGATAATTGTTCATTAGACAAAAAGTAGGGAATAAGAACAGTCCCTTATACCAAAGTGGATTCCTTAGACACGTGTGTCAAGCTTTCGTCCCTGTGCAATACGATGAAAAGTGTTAGAATGAGAAACATCGAAGGAAATAACAAACAAATGAAATCAACAACAGAAGTCAGTCGTGCATTTATGGTTACAGCAGCAATAGACCTTACCACGTGAGAGATTATAGCTACCTGCGTGACATCCGAGTCCAAGAAAATCAACAATGTGGAATGGCTTACTTGGATAATTGTTCATTAGACAAAAAGTAGGGAAGAATAATAATTGTTCATTGTACATAAAGAAGGGAATAAGAACAGTCCCTTAAACCAAAGTGGATTCCTTTGACACGTGTGGTAAGCTTTCGTCTCTCAGCAATACGATGAAAAGTGTTAGAATGAGAAACATTGAAGAAAATAACATACAAATGGAATCAACAACAGAAGTCAGCCGTCCAATTGTGGTTACAGCAGCAATTGACCTTACCACGTGGGAAATTATAGTTACCTGCGTGTCATCTGAGTCCAAGAAAATCAACAATGTGGAATGGCTTACTTGGATAATTGTTCATTAAACAAAAAGAAGGGAATAAGAACAGTCCCTTAAACCAAAGTGGTTTCCTTTGACACGTGTGGTAAGCTTTCGTCTCTCAGCAATACGATGAAAAGTGTTAGAATGAGAAACATTGAAGGAAATTACAAACGAATGGAATCAACAACAGAAGTCAGTCGTGCATTTGTGGTTACAGCAGCAATTGACCTTACCACGTGGGAGATTATAGCTACCTGCAAGACATCCGAGTCCAAGAAAATCAACAATGTGGAATGGCCTACTTGGATAATTGTTGATTTAACAAAAAAAAAAGGGAATAAGAACAGTCCCTTATACCAAAGTGGTTTCCTTAGACACGTGTGTCAAGCTTTCATCCCTGTGCAATAATCGTATTATGTTTCTCATTCTAACACTTTTCATCGGAAAAGTGTTAGAATGAGAAACATAGAAGGAAATAACAAACAAATGAAATCAACAACAGAAGTCAGTCGTGCATTTGTGGTTACAGCAGCAATTGACCTTACCACGTAGGAGATTATAGCTACCTGCGTGACATCCGAGTCCAAGAAAATCAACAATGTGTAATGGCTTACTTGGATAATTGTTCATTAAACAAAAAGAAAGGAATAAAAACAGTCCCTCATACCAAAGTAATTTCCTTAGACACGTGTGTCAAGCTTTCGTCCCTGTGCAATACGATGAAAAGTGTTAGAATGAGAAACATTGAAGGAAAAAACAAACAAATGAAATCAACATTAGAAGTCAGTCGTGCATTTGTGGTTACAGCAGCAATAGAGCTTACCACGTGAGAGATTATAGCTACCTGCGTGACATCCGAGTCCAAGAAAAAAGAACAATGTGGAATGGCTTACTTGGATAATTGTTCATTAAACAGAAAGAAGGGAATAAGAACAGTTCCTCATACCAAAGTGGTTTCCTTAGACACGTGTGTCAAGCTTTGCTGCTGTAACCACAAATGCACGACTGCACTTTTCATCTTATTGCACAGGGACGAAAGCTTGACACACGTGTCTAAGGAAACCACTTTGGTATAAGGGACTGTTCTTATTCCCTACTTTTTGTCTAATGAACAATTATCCAAGTAAGCCATTCCACATTGTTGATTTTCTTGGACTCGGATGTCACGCAGGTAGCTATAATCTCTCACGTGGTAAGGTCTATTGCTGCTGTAACCACAAATGCACGACTGACTTCTAATGTTGATTTCATTTGTTTGTTATTTCCTTCTATGTTTCTCATTCTAACACTTTTCATCGTATTGCACAGGGATGAAAGCTTGACACACGTGTCTAAGGAAACCACTTTGGTATAAGGGACTGTTCTTATTCCCTTTTTTTTTGTTTAATCAACAATTATCCAAGTAGGCCATTCCACATTGTTGATTTTCTTGGACTCGGATGTCTTGCAGGTAGCTATAATCTCCCACATGGTAAGGTCAATTGCTGCTGTAACCTCAAATGCACGACTGACTTCTGTTGTTGATTTCATTCGTTTGTAATTTCCTTCAATGTTTCTCATTCTAACACTTTTCATCGTATTGCACAGGGACGAAAGCTTGACACAAGTGTCTAAGGAAACCACTTTGGTATAAGGGACTGTTCTTATTCCCTTTTTTTTGTTTAATCAACAATTATCCAAGTAAGCCATTCCGCATTGTTTTTTTTCTTGGACTCGGATGTTACGCAGGTAGCTATAATCTCCCACGTGGTAAGGTCAATTGCTGCTGTAACCATAAATGCACGACTGACTTCTGTTGTTGATTTCATTTGTTTGTTATTTCCTTCGATGTTTCTCATTCTAACACTTTTCATCGTATTGCACAGGGACGAAAGCTTGACACACGTGTCTAAGGAAACCACTTTGGTATAAGGGACTGTTCTTATTCCCTACTTTTTGTCTAATGAACAATTATCCAAGTAAGCCATTCCACATTGTTTTTTTTTCTTGGACTCGGATGTCACGCAGGTAGCTATAATCTCTCACGTGGTAAGCTCTATTGCTGCTGTAACCACAAATGCACGACTGACTTCTAATGTTGATTTCATTTGTTTGTTTTTTCCTTCTATGTTTCTCATTCTAACACTTTTCATCGTATTGCACAGGGACGAAAGCTTGACACACGTGTCTAAGGAAATTACTTTGGTATGAGGGACTGTTTTTATTCCTTTCTTTTTGTTTAATGAACAATTATCCAAGTAAGCCATTACACATTGTTGATTTTCTTGGACTCGGATGTAACGCAGGTAGCTATAATCTCCCACGTTGTAAGGTCAATTGCTGCTGTAACCACAAATGCACGACTGACTTCTGTTGTTAATTTCATTTGTTTGTAATTTCCTTCTATGTTTCTCATTCTAACACTTTTCATCGTATGCACAGGGACGAAAGCTTGACACACGTGTCTAAGGAAACCACTTTGGTATAAGGGACTGTTCTTATTCCCTTCTTTTTGTTTAATCAACAATTATCCAAGTGGGCCATTCCACATTGTTGATTTTCTTGGACTCGGATGTCACGCAGGTAGCTATAATCTCCCACGTGGTAAGGTCAATTGCTGCTGTAACCACAAATGCAAGATCGACTTCTGTTGTTGATTTCATTCGTTTGTAATTTCCTTCAATGTTTCTCATTCTAACACTTTTCATAGTATTGCACAGGGACGAAAGCTTGACACACGTGTCTAAGGAAACCACTTTGGTATGAGGAACTGTTCTTATTCCCTTCTTTCTGTTTAATGAACAATTATCCAAGTAAGCCATTCCACATTGTTTTTTTTCTTGGAAAAGTGTTAGAATGAGAAACATAGAAGGAAATAACAAACAAATGAAATCAACAACAGAAGTCAGTCGTGCATTTGTAGTTACAGCAGCAATTGACCTTACCACGTAGGAGATTATAGCTACCTGCGTGACATCCGAGTCCAAGAAAATCAACAATGTGTAATGGCTTACTTGGATAATTGTTCATTAAACAAAAAGAAAGGAATAAAAACAGTCCCTCATACCAAAGTAATTTCCTTAGACACGTGTGTCAAGCTTTCGTCCCTGTGCAATACGATGAAAAGTGTTAGAATGAGAAACATAGAAGGAAAAAACAAACAAATGAAATCAACATTAGAAGTCAGTCGTGCATTTGTGGTTACAGCAGCAATAGAGCTTACCACGTGAGAGATTATAGCTACCTGCGTGACATCCGAGTCCAAGAAAAAAGAACAATGTGGAATGGCTTACTTGGATAATTGTTCATTAGACAAAAAGTAGGGAATAAGAACAGTCCCTTATACCAAAGTGGTTTCCTTAGACACGTGTGTCAAGCTTTCGTCCCTGTGCAATACGATGAAAAGTGTTAGAATGAGAAACATCGAAGGAAATAACAAACAAATGAAATCAACAACAGAAGTCAGTCGTGCATTTATGGTTACAGCAGCAATTGACCTTACCACGTGGGAGATTATAGCTACCTGCGTAACATCCGAGTCCAAGAAAAAAAACAATGTGGAATGGCTTACTTGGATAATTGTTCATTAAACAGAAAGAAGGGAATAAGAACAGTTCCTCATACCAAAGTGGTTTCCTTAGACACGTGTGTCAAGCTTTCGTCCCTGTGCAATACTATGAAAAGTGTTAGAATGAGAAACATTGAAGGAAATTACAAACGAATGAAATCAACAACAGAAGTCGATCTTGCATTTGTGGTTACAGCAGCAATTGACCTTACCACGTGGGAGATTATAGCTACCTGCGTGACATCCGAGTCCAAGAAAATCAACAATGTGGAATGGCCCACTTGGATAATTGTTGATTAAACAAAAAGAAGGGAATAAGAACAGTCCCTTATACCAAAGTGGTTTCCTTAGACACGTGTGTCAAGCTTTCGTCCCTGTGCATACGATGAAAAGTGTTAGAATGAGAAACATAGAAGGAAATTACAAACAAATGAAATTAACAACAGAAGTCAGTCGTGCATTTGTGGTTACAGCAGCAATTGACCTTACCACGTGGGAGATTATAGCTACCTGCGTTACATCCGAGTCCAAGAAAATCAACAATGTGTAATGGCTTACTTGGATAATTGTTCATTAAACAAAAAGAAAGGAATAAAAACAGTCCCTCATACCAAAGTAATTTCCATAGACACGTGTGTCAAGCTTTCGTCCCTGTGCAATACGATGAAAAGTGTTAGAATGAGAAACATAGAAGGAAAAAACAAACAAATGAAATCAACATTAGAAGTCAGTCGTGCATTTGTGGTTACAGCAGCAATAGAGCTTACCACGTGAGAGATTATAGCTACCTGCGTGACATCCGAGTCCAAGAAAAAAAAACAATGTGGAATGGCTTACTTGGATAATTGTTGATTAAACAAAAAAAAAGGGAATAAGAACAGTCCCTTATACCAAAGTGGTTTCCTTAGACACTTGTGTCAAGCTTTCGTCCCTGTGCAATACGATGAAAAGTGTTAGAATGAGAAACATTGAAGGAAATTACAAACGAATGAAATCAACAACAGAAGTCAGTCGTGCATTTGAGGTTACAGCAGCAATTGACCTTACCATGTGGGAGATTATAGCTACCTGCAAGACATCCGAGTCCAAGAAAATCAACAATGTGGAATGGCCTACTTGGATAATTGTTGATTAAACAAAAAAAAAGGGAATAAGAACAGTCCCTTATACCAAAGTGGTTTCCTTAGACACGTGTGTCAAGCTTTCGTCCCTGTGCAATACGATGAAAAGTGTTAGAATGAGAAACATCGAAGGAAATAACAAACAAATGAAATCAACAACAGAAGTCAGTCGTGCATTTATGGTTACAGCAGCAATTGACCTTACCACGTGGGAGATTATAGCTACCTGCGTAACATCCGAGTCCAAGAAAAAAAACAATGCGGAATGGCTTACTTGGATAATTGTTGATTAAACAAAAAAAAAGGGAATAAGAACAGTCCCTTATACCAAAGTGGTTTCCTTAGACACTTGTGTCAAGCTTTCGTCCCTGTGCAATACGATGAAAAGTGTTAGAATGAGAAACATTGAAGGAAATTACAAACGAATGAAATCAACAACAGAAGTCAGTCGTGCATTTGAGGTTACAGCAGCAATTGACCTTACCATGTGGGAGATTATAGCTACCTGCAAGACATCCGAGTCCAAGAAAATCAACAATGTGGAATGGCCTACTTGGATAATTGTTGATTAAACAAAAAAAAAGGGAATAAGAACAGTCCCTTATACCAAAGTGGTTTCCTTAGACACGTGTGTCAAGCTTTCATCCCTGTGCAATACGATGAAAAGTGTTAGAATGAGAAACATAGAAGGAAATAACAAACAAATGAAATCAACATTAGAAGTCAGTCGTGCATTTGTGGTTACAGCAGCAATAGACCTTACCACGTGAGAGATTATAGCTACCTGCGTGACATCCGAGTCCAAGAAAATCAACAATGTGGAATGGCTTACTTGGATAATTGTTCATTAGACAAAAAGTAGGGAAGAATAATAATTGTTCATTGTACATAAAGAAGGGAATAAGAACAGTCCTTTAAACCAAAGTGGTTTCCTTTGACACGTGTGGTAAGCTTTCGTCTCTCAGCAATACGATGAAAAGTGTTAGAATGAGAAACATTGAAGAAAATAACATACAAATGGAATCAACAACAGAAGTCAGCCGTCCAATTGTGGTTACAGCAGCAATTGACCTTACCACGTGGGAAATTATAGTTACCTGCGTGTCATCTGAGTCCAAGAAAATCAACAATGTGGAATGGCTTACTTGGATAATTGTTCATTAAACAAAAAGAAGGAAATAAGAACAGTCCCTTAAACCAAAGTGGTTTCCTTTGACACGTGTGGTAAGCTTTCGTCTCTCAGCAATACGATGAAAAGTGTTAGAATGAGAAACATTGAAGGAAATTACAAACGAATGGAATCAACAACAGAAGTCAGTCGTGCATTTGTGGTTACAGCAGCAATTGACCTTACCACGTGGGAGATTATAGCTACCTGCGTAACATCCGAGTTCAAGAAAAAAAACAATGTGGAATGGCTTACTTGGATAATTGTTGATTAAACAAAAAAAAAGGGAATAAGAACAGTCCCTTATACCAAAGTGGTTTCCTTAGACACGTGTGTCAAGCTTTCGTCCCTGTGCAATACGATGAAAAGTGTAAGAATGAGAAACATTGAAGGAAATTACAAACGAATGAAATCAACAACAGAAGTCAGTCGTGCATTTGTGGTTACAGCAGCAATTGACCTTACCACGTGGGAGATTATAGCTACCTGCAAGACATCCGAGTCCAAGAAAATCAACAATGTGGAATGGCCTACTTGGATAATTGTTGATTTAACAAAAAAAAAGGGAATAAGAACAGTCCCTTATACCAAAGTGGTTTCCTTAGACACGTGTGTCAAGCTTTCATCCCTGTGCAATACGATGAAAAGTGTTAGAATGAGAAACATAGAAGGAAATAACAAACAAATGAAATCAACAACAGAAGTCAGTCGTGCATTTGTGGTTACAGCAGCAATTGACCTTACCACGTAGGAGATTATAGCTACCTGGGTGACATCCGAGTCCAAGAAAATCAACAATGTGGAATGGCTTACTTGGATAATTGTTCATTAAACAAAAAGAAGGGAATAAGAACAGTCCCTTATACCAAAGTGGTTTCCTTAGACACGTGTGTCAAGCTTTCGTCCCTGTGCAATACGATGAAAAGTGTTAGAATGAGAAACATAGAAGGAAAAAACAAACAAATGAAATCAACATTAGAAGTCAGTCGTGCATTTGTGGTTACAGCAGCAATAGAGCTTACCACGTGAGATTATAGCTACCTGCGTAACATCCGAGTCCAAGAAAAAAAACAATGTGGAATGGCTTACTTGGATAATTGTTCATTAAACAGAATGAAGGGAATAAGAACAGTTCCTCATACCAAAGTGGTTTCCTTAGACACGTGTGTCAAGCTTTCGTCCCTGTGCAATACGATGAAAAGTGTTAGAATGAGAAACATTGAAGAAAATAACATACAAATGGAATCAACAACAGAAGTCAGCCGTCCAATTGTGGTTACAGCAGCAATTGACCTTACCACGTGGGAAATTATAGTTACCTGCGTGTCATCCGAGTCCAAGAAAATCAACAATGTGGAATGGCCCACTTGGATAATTGTTGATTAAACAAAAAGAAGGGAATAAGAACAGTCCCTTTTACCAAAGTGGTTTCCTTAGACACGTGTGTCAAGCTTTCGTCCCTGTGCAATACGATGAAAAGTGTTAGAATGAGAAACATAGAAGGAAAAAACAAACAAATGAAATCAACATTAGAAGTCAGTCGTGCATTTGTGGTTACAGCAGCAATAGAGCTTACCACGTGAGAGATTATAGCTACCTGCGTGACATCCGAGTCCAAGAAAAAAAAACAATGTGGAATGGCTTACTTGGATAATTGTTCATTTGACAAAAAGTAGGGAATAAGAACAGTCCCTTATACCAAAGTGGATTCCTTAGACACGTGTGTCAAGCTTTCGTCCCTGTGCAATACGATGAAAAGTGTTAGAATGAGAAACATCGAAGGAAATAACAAACAAATGAAATCAACAACAGAAGTCAGTCGTGCATTTATGGTTACAGCAGCAATAGACCTTACCACGTGAGAGATTATAGCTACCTGCGTGACATCCGAGTCCAAGAAAATCAACAATGTGGAATGGCTTACTTGGATAATTGTTCATTAGACAAAAAGTAGGGAAGAATAATAATTGTTCATTGTACATAAAGAAGGGAATAAGAACAGTCCCTTAAACCAAAGTGGATTCCTTTGACACGTGTGGTAAGCTTTCGTCTCTCAGCAATACGATGAAAAGTGTTAGAATGAGAAACATTGAAGAAAATAACATACAAATGGAATCAACAACAGAAGTCAGCCGTCCAATTGTGGTTACAGCAGCAATTGACCTTACCACGTGGGAAATTATAGTTACCTGCGTGTCATCTGAGTCCAAGAAAATCAACAATGTGGAATGGCTTACTTGGATAATTGTTCATTAAACAAAAAGAAGGGAATAAGAACAGTCCCTTAAACCAAAGTGGTTTCCTTTGACACGTGTGGTAAGCTTTCGTCTCTCAGCAATACGATGAAAAGTGTTAGAATGAGAAACATTGAAGGAAATTACAAACGAATGGAATCAACAACAGAAGTCAGTCGTGCATTTGTGGTTACAGCAGCAATTGACCTTACCACGTGGGAGATTATAGCTACCTGCAAGACATCCGAGTCCAAGAAAATCAACAATGTGGAATGGCCTACTTGGATAATTGTTGATTTAACAAAAAAAAAAGGGAATAAGAACAGTCCCTTATACCAAAGTGGTTTCCTTAGACACGTGTGTCAAGCTTTCATCCCTGTGCAATAATCGTATTATGTTTCTCATTCTAACACTTTTCATCGGAAAAGTGTTAGAATGAGAAACATAGAAGGAAATAACAAACAAATGAAA
Organism: Harmonia axyridis; assembly: GCF_914767665.1. Taxonomy (NCBI): domain Eukaryota; kingdom Metazoa; phylum Arthropoda; class Insecta; order Coleoptera; family Coccinellidae; genus Harmonia; species Harmonia axyridis. The sequence continues at coordinate 50,091,429 of NC_059503.1, read as the reverse complement.
TCAACAACAGAAGTCAGTCGTGCATTTGTGGTTACAGCAGCAATTGACCTTACCACGTAGGAGATTATAGCTACCTGCGTGACATCCGAGTCCAAGAAAATCAACAATGTGTAATGGCTTACTTGGATAATTGTTCATTAAACAAAAAGAAAGGAATAAAAACAGTCCGTCATACCAAAGTAATTTCCTTAGACACGTGTGTCAAGCTTTCGTCCCTGTGCAATACGATGAAAAGTGTTAGAATGAGAAACATTGAAGGAAATAACAAACAAATGAAATCAACAACAGAAGTCAGTCGTGCATTTGTGGTTACAGCAGCAATTGACCTTACCACGTAGGAGATTATAGCTACCTGGGTGACATCCGAGTCCAAGAAAATCAACAATGTGGAATGGCTTACTTGGATAATTGTTCATTAAACAAAAAGAAGGGAATAAGAACAGTCCCTTATACCAAAGTGGTTTCCTTAGACACGTGTGTAAAGCTTTCGTCCCTGTGCAATACGATGAAAAGTGTTAGAATGAGAAACATAGAAGGAAAAAACAAACAAATGAAATCAACATTAGAAGTCAGTCGTGCATTTGTGGTTACAGCAGCAATAGAGCTTACCACGTGAGATTATAGCTACCTGCGTAACATCCGAGTCCAAGAAAAAAAACAATGTGGAATGGCTTACTTGGATAATTGTTCATTAAACAGAATGAAGGGAATAAGAACAGTTCCTCATACCAAAGTGGTTTCCTTAGACACGTGTGTCAAGCTTTCGTCCCTGTGCAATACGATGAAAAGTGTTAGAATGAGAAACATTGAAGAAAATAACATACAAATGGAATCAACAACAGAAGTCAGCCGTCCAATTGTGGTTACAGCAGCAATTGACCTTACCACGTGGGAAATTATAGTTACCTGCGTGTCATCCGAGTCCAAGAAAATCAACAATGTGGAATGGCCCACTTGGATAATTGTTGATTAAACAAAAAGAAGGGAATAAGAACAGTCCCTTTTACCAAAGTGGTTTCCTTAGACACGTGTGTCAAGCTTTCGTCCCTGTGCAATACGATGAAAAGTGTTAGAATGAGAAACATAGAAGGAAAAAACAAACAAATGAAATCAACATTAGAAGTCAGTCGTGCATTTGTGGTTACAGCAGCAATAGAGCTTACCACGTGAGAGATTATAGCTACCTGCGTGACATCCGAGTCCAAGAAAAAAAAACAATGTGGAATGGCTTACTTGGATAATTGTTCATTAGACAAAAAGTAGGGAATAAGAACAGTCCCTTATACCAAAGTGGATTCCTTAGACACGTGTGTCAAGCTTTCGTCCCTGTGCAATACGATGAAAAGTGTTAGAATGAGAAACATCGAAGGAAATAACAAACAAATGAAATCAACAACAGAAGTCAGTCGTGCATTTATGGTTACAGCAGCAATAGACCTTACCACGTGAGAGATTATAGCTACCTGCGTGACATCCGAGTCCAAGAAAATCAACAATGTGGAATGGCTTACTTGGATAATTGTTCATTAGACAAAAAGTAGGGAAGAATAATAATTGTTCATTGTACATAAAGAAGGGAATAAGAACAGTCCCTTAAACCAAAGTGGATTCCTTTGACACGTGTGGTAAGCTTTCGTCTCTCAGCAATACGATGAAAAGTGTTAGAATGAGAAACATTGAAGAAAATAACATACAAATGGAATCAACAACAGAAGTCAGCCGTCCAATTGTGGTTACAGCAGCAATTGACCTTACCACGTGGGAAATTATAGTTACCTGCGTGTCATCTGAGTCCAAGAAAATCAACAATGTGGAATGGCTTACTTGGATAATTGTTCATTAAACAAAAAGAAGGGAATAAGAACAGTCCCTTAAACCAAAGTGGTTTCCTTTGACACGTGTGGTAAGCTTTCGTCTCTCAGCAATACGATGAAAAGTGTTAGAATGAGAAACATTGAAGGAAATTACAAACGAATGGAATCAACAACAGAAGTCAGTCGTGCATTTGTGGTTACAGCAGCAATTGACCTTACCACGTGGGAGATTATAGCTACCTGCAAGACATCCGAGTCCAAGAAAATCAACAATGTGGAATGGCCTACTTGGATAATTGTTGATTTAACAAAAAAAAAAGGGAATAAGAACAGTCCCTTATACCAAAGTGGTTTCCTTAGACACGTGTGTCAAGCTTTCATCCCTGTGCAATAATCGTATTATGTTTCTCATTCTAACACTTTTCATCGGAAAAGTGTTAGAATGAGAAACATAGAAGGAAATAACAAACAAATGAAATCAACAACAGAAGTCAGTCGTGCATTTGTGGTTACAGCAGCAATTGACCTTACCACGTAGGAGATTATAGCTACCTGCGTCACATCCGAGTCCAAGAAAATCAACAATGTGTAATGGCTTACTTGGATAATTGTTCATTAAACAAAAAGAAAGGAATAAAAACAGTCCCTCATACCAAAGTAATTTCCTTAGACACGTGTGTCAAGCTTTCGTCCCTGTGCAATACGATGAAAAGTGTTAGAATGAGAAACATAGAAGGAAAAAACAAACAAATGAAATCAACATTAGAAGTCAGTCGTGCATTTGTGGTTACAGCAGCAATAGAGCTTACCACGTGAGAGATTATAGCTACCTGCGTGACATCCGAGTCCAAGAAAAAAGAACAATGTGGAATGGCTTACTTGGATAATTGTTCATTAGACAAAAAGTAGGGAATAAGAACAGTCCCTTATACCAAAGTGGTTTCCTTAGACACGTGTGTCAAGCTTTCGTCCCTGTGCAATACGATGAAAAGTGTTAGAATGAGAAACATCGAAGGAAATAACAAACAAATGAAATCAACAACAGAAGTCAGTCGTGCATTTATGGTTACAGCAGCAATTGACCTTACCACGTGGGAGATTATAGCTACCTGCGTAACATCCGAGTCCAAGAAAAAAAACAATGTGGAATGGCTTACTTGGATAATTGTTCATTAAACAGAAAGAAGGGAATAAGAACAGTTCCTCATACCAAAGTGGTTTCCTTAGACACGTGTGTCAAGCTTTCGTCCCTGTGCAATACTATGAAAAGTGTTAGAATGAGAAACATTGAAGGAAATTACAAACGAATGAAATCAACAACAGAAGTCGATCTTGCATTTGTGGTTACAGCAGCAATTGACCTTACCACGTGGGAGATTATAGCTACCTGCGTGACATCCGAGTCCAAGAAAATCAACAATGTGGAATGGCCCACTTGGATAATTGTTGATTAAACAAAAAGAAGGGAATAAGAACAGTCCCTTATACCAAAGTGGTTTCCTTAGACACGTGTGTCAAGCTTTCGTCCCTGTGCATACGATGAAAAGTGTTAGAATGAGAAACATAGAAGGAAATTACAAACAAATGAAATTAACAACAGAAGTCAGTCGTGCATTTGTGGTTACAGCAGCAATTGACCTTACCACGTGGGAGATTATAGCTACCTGCGTTACATCCGAGTCCAAGAAAATCAACAATGTGTAATGGCTTACTTGGATAATTGTTCATTAAACAAAAAGAAAGGAATAAAAACAGTCCCTCATACCAAAGTAATTTCCTTAGACACGTGTGTCAAGCTTTCGTCCCTGTGCAATACGATGAAAAGTGTTAGAATGAGAAACATAGAAGGAAAAAACAAACAAATGAAATCAACATTAGAAGTCAGTCGTGCATTTGTGGTTACAGCAGCAATAGAGCTTACCACGTGAGAGATTATAGCTACCTGCGTGACATCCGAGTCCAAGAAAAAAAAACAATGTGGAATGGCTTACTTGGATAATTGTTCATTAGACAAAAAGTAGGGAATAGGAACAGTCCCTTATACCAAAGTGGTTTCCTTAGACACGTGTGTCAAGCTTTCGTCCCTGTGCAATACGATGAAAAGTGTTAGAATGAGAAACATCGAAGGAAATAACAAACAAATGAAATCAACAACAGAAGTCAGTCGTGCATTTATGGTTACAGCAGCAATTGACCTTACCACGTGGGAGATTATAGCTACCTGCGTAACATCCGAGTCCAAGAAAAAAAACAATGTGGAATGGCTTACTTGGATAATTGTTCATTAAACAGAAAGAAGGGAATAAGAACAGTTCCTCATACCAAAGTGGTTTCCTTAGACACGTGTGTCAAGCTTTCGTCCCTGTGCAATACTATGAAAAGTGTTAGAATGAGAAACATTGAAGGAAATTACAAACGAATGAAATCAACAACAGAAGTCGATCTTGCATTTGTGGTTACAGCAGCAATTGACCTTACCACGTGGGAGATTATAGCTACCTGCGTGACATCCGAGTCCAAGAAAATCAACAATGTGGAATGGCCCACTTGGATAATTGTTGATTGAACAAAAAGAAGGGAATAAGAACAGTCCCTTATACCAAAGTGGTTTCCTTAGACACGTGTGTCAAGCTTGCGTCCCTGTGCATACGATGAAAAGTGTTAGAATGAGAAACATTGAAGGAAATTACAAACGAATGAAATCAACAACAGAAGTCAGTCGTGCATTTGTGGTTACAGCAGCAATTGACCTTACCACGTGGGAGATTATAGCTACCTGCAAGACATCCGAGTCCAAGAAAATCAACAATGTGGAATGGCCTACTTGGATAATTGTTGATTTAACAAAAAAAAAAAGGGAATAAGAACAGTCCCTTATACCAAAGTGGTTTCCTTAGACACGTCTGTCAAGCTTTCGTCCCTGTGCAATACGATGAAAAGTGTTAGAATGAGAAACATTGAAGGAAATAACAAACAAATGAAATCAACAACAGAAGTCAGTCGTGCATTTATGGTTACAGCAGCAATTGACCTTACCACGTGGGAGATTATAGCTACCTGCGTAACATCCAAGTCCAAGAAAAAAACAATGTGGAATGGCTTACTTGGATAATTGTTCATTAAACAGAAAGAAGGGAATAAGAACAGTCCCTCATACCAAAGTGGTTTCCTTAGACACGTGTGTCAAGCTTTCGTCCCTGTGCAATACGATGAAAAGTGTTAGAATGAGAAACATTGAAGGAAATTACAAACGAATGACATCAACAACAGAAGTCAGTCGTGCATTTGTGGTTACAGCAGCAATTGACCTTACCACGTGGGAGATTATAGCTACCTGCGTGACATCCGAGTCCAAGAAAAAAAAACAATGTGGAATGGCTTACTTGGATAATTGTTCATTAGACAAAAAGTAGGGAATAAGAACAGTCCCTTATACCAAAGTGGTTTCCTTAGACAGGTGTGTCAAGCTTTCGTCCCTGTGCAATACGATGAAAAGTGTTAGAATGAGAAACATAGAAGGAAATAACAAACAAATGAAATCAACAACAGAAGTCAGTCGTGCATTTGTGGTTACAGCAGCAATTGACCTTACCACGTGGGAGATTATAGCTACCTGCGTAACATCCAAGTCCAAGAAAAAAAACAATGTGGAATGGCTTACTTGGATAATTGTTCATTAAACAGAAAGAAGGGAATAAGAACAGTCCCTCATACCAAAGTGGTTTCCTTAGACACGTGTGTCAAGCTTTCGTCCCTGTGCAATACGATGAAAAGTGTTAGAATGAGAAACATTGAAGGAAATTACAAACGAATGACATCAACAACAGAAGTCAGTCGTGCATTTGTGGTTACAGCAGCAATTGACCTTACCACGTGGGAGATTATAGCTACCTGCGTGACATCCGAGTCCAAGAAAATCAACAATGTGCAATGGCCTACTTGGATAATTGTTGATTAAACAAAAAAAAGGGAATAAGAACAGTCCCTTATACCAAAGTGGTTTCCTTAGACAGGTGTGTCAAGCTTTCGTCCCTGTGCAATACGATGAAAAGTGTTAGAATGAGAAACATTGAAGAAAATAACAAACGAATGAAATCAATAACAGAAGTCAGACGTGCATTTGTGGTTACAGCAGCAAGTGACCTTACCACGTGGGAGATTATAGCTACCTGCGTGACATCCGAGTCCAAGAAAAAAAACAATGTGGAATGGCTTACTTGGATAATTGTTCATTAAACAGAAAGAAGGGAATAAGAACAGTTCCTCATACCAAAGTGGTTTCCTTAGACACGTGTGTCAAGCTTTCGTCCCTGTGCAATACTATGAAAAGTGTTAGAATGAGAAACATTGAAGGAAATTACAAACGAATGAAATCAACAACAGAAGTCAGTCGTGCATTTGTGGTTACAGCAGCAATTGACCTTACCACGTGGGAGATTATAGCTACCTGCGTTACATCCGAGTCCAAGAAAATCAACAATGTGGAATGGCTTACTTGGATAATTGTTCATTAAACAAAAAGAAGGGAATAAGAACAGTCCCTCATACCAAAGTGGTTTCCTTAGACACGTGTGTCAAGCTTTCGTCCCTGTGCAATACGATGAAAAGTGTTAGAATGAGAAACATTGAAGGAAATTACAAACGAATGACATCAACAACAGAAGTCAGTAGTGCATTTGTGGTTACAGCAGCAATTGACCTTACCACGTGGAAGATTATAGCTACCTGCGTGACATCCGAGTCCAAGAAAATCAACAATGTGCAATGGCCTACTTGGATAATTGTTCATTAAACAAAAAGAAGGGAATAAGAACAGTCCCTCATACCAAAGTGGTTTCCTTAGACACGTGTGTCAAGCTTTCGTCCCTGTGCAATACGATGAAAAGTGTTAGAATGAGAAACATCGAAGGAAATAACAAACAAATGAAATCAACAACAGAAGTCAGTCGTGCATTTATGGTTACAGCAGCAATTGACCTTACCACGTGGGAGATTATAGCTACCTGCGTAACATCCGAGTCCAAGAAAAAAAACAATGTGGAATGGCTTACTTGGATAATTGTTCATTAAACAGAAAGAAGGGAATAAGAACAGTCCCTCATACCAAAGTGGTTTCCTTAGACACGTGTGTCAAGCTTTCGTCCCTGTGCAATACGATGAAAAGTGTTAGAATGAGAAACATTGAAGGAAATTACAAACGAATGACATCAACAACAGAAGTCAGACGTGCATTTGTGGTTACAGCAGCAATTGACCTTACCACGTGGGAGATTATAGCTACCTGCGTGACATCCGAGTCCAAGAAAAAAAACAATGTGGAATGGCTTACTTGGATAATTGTTCATTAAACAGAAAGAAGGGAATAAGAACAGTTCCTCATACCAAAGTGGTTTCCTTAGACACGTGTGTCAAGCTTTCGTCCCTGTGGAATACGATGAAAAGTGTTAGAATGAGAAACATTGAAGGAAATTACAAACGAATGACATCAACAACAGAAGTCAGTCGTGCATTTGTGGTTACAGCAGCAATTGACCTTACCACGTGGGAGATTATAGCTACCTGCGTGACATCCGAGTCCAAGAAAATCAACAATGTGCAATGGCCTACTTGGATAATTGTTGATTAAACAAAAAAAAGGGAATAAGAACAGTCCCTTATACCAAAGTGGTTTCCTTAGACAGGTGTGTCAAGCTTTCGTCCCTGTGCAATACGATGAAAAGTGTTAGAATGAGAAACATTGAAGAAAATAACAAACGAATGAAATCAACAACAGAAGTCAGACGTGCATTTGTGGTTACAGCAGCAATTGACCTTACCACGTGGGAGATTATAGCTACCTGCGTGACATCCGAGTCCAAAAAAAAAAAAAACAATGTGGAATGGCTTACTTGGATAATTGTTCATTAAACAAAAAGAAGGGAATAAGAACAGTCCCTCATACCAAAGTGGTTTTCTTAGACACGTGTGTCAAGCTTTCGTCCCTGTGCAATACGATGAAGAGAGTTAGAATGAGAAACATAGAAGGAAATAACAAACAAATGAAATCAACAACAGAAGTCAGTCGTGCATTTGTGGTTACAGCAGCAATAGACCTTACCACGTGGGAAATTATAGTTACCTGCGTGTCATCCGAGTCCAAGAAAATCAACAATGTGGAATGGCTTACTTGGATAATTGTTCATTTAACAAAAAGTAGGGAAGAATAATAATTGTTCATTATACAGAAAGAAGGGAATAAGAACAGTCCCTCAAACCAAAGTGGTTACCTTTGACACGTGTGGTAAGCTTTCGTCACTCAGCAATACGATGAAAAGTGTTAGAATGAGAAACATTGAAGAAAATAACATACAAATGGAATCAACAACAGAAGTCAGCCGTCCAATTGTGGTTACAGCAGCAATTGACCTCACCACGTGGGAAATTATAGTTACCTGCGTGTCATCCGAGTCCAAGAAAATCAACAATGTGGAATGGCTTACTTGGAATATTGTTCATTAGACAAAAAGTAGGGAAGAATAATAATTGTTCATTATACAGAAAGAAGGGAATAAGAACAGTCCCTTAAACCAAAGTGGTTTCCTTTGACACGTGTGGTGAGCTTTCGTCTCTCAGCAATACGATGAAAAGTGTTAGAATGAGAAACATTGAAGAAAATAATATACAAATGGAATCAACAACAGAAGTCAGCCGTCCAATTGTGGTTACAGCAGCAATTGACCTTACAACGTGGGAAATTATAGTTACCTGCCTGTCATCCGAGTCCAAGAAAATCAACAATGTGGAATGGCTTACTTGGATAATTGTTCATTTAACAAAAAGAAGGGAATAAGAACAGTCCCTTAAACCAAAGTGGTTTCCTTTGACACGTGTGGTAAGCTTTCGTCTTTCAGCAATACGATGAAAAGTGTTAGAATGAGAAACATTGAAGAAAATAACATACAAATGAAATCAACAACAGAAGTCAGACGTGCATTTGTGGTTACAGCAGCAATTGACCTTATCACGTGGGAGATTATAGCTACTTGCGTGACATCCGAGTCCAAGAAAAAAAAACAATGTGGAATGGCTTACTTGGATAATTGTTCATTAAACAAAAAGAAGGGAATAAGAACAGTCCCTCATACCAAAGTGGTTTTCTTAGACACGTGTGTCGAACTTTCGTCCCGTTGCAATACGATGAAAAGTGTTAGAATGAGAAACATTGAAGGAAATTACAAACGAATGAAATCAACAACAGAAGTCAGTCGTGCATTTGTGGTTACAGCAGCAATTGACCGTACCACGTGGGAGATTATAGCTACCTGCGTGACATCCGAGTCCAAGAAAATCAACAATGTGGAATGGCCCACTTGGATAATTGTTGATTAAACAAAAAAAAGGGAATAAGAACAGTCCCCTATACCAAAGTGGTTTCCTTAGACACGTGTGTCAAGCTTTCATCCCTGTGCAATACGATGAAAAGTGTTAGAATGAGAAACATAGAAGGAAATAACAAACAAATGAAATCAACAACAGAAGTCAGTCGTGCATTTGGGGTTACAGCAGCAATTGACCTTACCACGTAGGAGATTATAGCTACCTGCGTGACATCCGAGTCCAAGAAAATCAACAATGTGGAATGGCTTACTTGGATAATTGTTCATTAAACAAAAAGAAGGGAATAAAAACATTCCCTCATACCAAAGTGGTTTCCTTAGACACGGGTGTCAAGCTTTCGTCCCTGTGCAATACGATGAAAAGTGTTAGAATGAGAAACATTGAAGGAAATTACAAACGAATGGAATCAACAACAGAAGTCAGTCGTGCATTTGTGGTTACAGCAGCAATTGACCTTACCACGTGGGAGATTATAGCTACCTGCGTAACATCCGAGTCCAAGAAAAAAAACAATGTGGAATGGCTTACTTGGATAATTGTTCATTAAACAAAAAGAAGGGAATAAGAACAGTCCCTCATACCAAAGTGGTTTTCTTAGACACGTGTGTCAAGCTTTCGTCCCTGTGCAATACGATGAAGAGAGTTAGAATGAGAAACATAGAAGGAAATAACAAACAAATGAAATCAACAACAGAAGTCAGTCGTGCATTTGTGGTTACAGCAGCAATAGACCTTACCACGTGGGAAATTATAGTTACCTGCGTGTCATCCGAGTCCAAGAAAATCAACAATGTGGAATGGCTTACTTGGATAATTGTTCATTTAACAAAAAGTAGGGAAGAATAATAATTGTTCATTATACAGAAAGAAGGGAATAAGAACAGTCCCTTAAACCAAATTGGTTACCTTTGACACGTGTGGTAAGCTTTCGTCACTCAGCAATACGATGAAAAGTGTTAGAATGAGAAACATTGAAGAAAATAACATACAAATGGATTCAACAACAGAAGTCAGCCGTCCAATTGTGGTTACAGCAGCAATTGACCTCACCACGTGGGAAATTATAGTTACCTGCGTGTCATCCGAGTCCAAGAAAATCAACAATGTGGAATGGCTTACTTGGATAATTGTTCATTAGACAAAAAGTAGGGAAGAATAATAATTGTTCATTATACAGAAAGAAGGGAATAAGAACAGTCCCTTAAACCAAAGTGGTTTCCTTTGACACGTGTGGTAAGCTTTCGTCTCTCAGCAATACGATGAAAAGTGTTAGAATGAGAAACATTGAAGAAAATAATATACAAATGGAATCAACAACAGAAGTCAGCCGTCCAATTGTGGTAACAGCAGCAATTGACCTTACCACGTGGGAAATTATAGTTACCTGCGTGTCATCCGAGTCCAAGAAAATCAACAATGTGGAATGGCTTACTTGGATAATTGTTCATTTAACAAAAAGAAGGGAATAAGAACAGTCCCTTAAACCAAAGTGGTTTCCTTTGACACGTGTGGTAAGCTTTCGTCTCTCAGCAATACGATGAAAAGTGTTAGAATGAGAAACATTGAAGAAAATAACATACAAATGAAATCAACAACAGAAGTCAGACGTGCATTTGTGGTTACAGCAGCAATTGACCTTACCACGTGGGAGATTATAGCTACCTGCGTGACATCCGAGTCCAAGAAAAAAAAACAATGTGGAATGGCTTACTTGGATAATTGTTCATTAAACAAAAAGAAGGGAATAAGAACAGTCCCTCATACCAAAGTGGTTTTCTTAGACACGTGTGTCGAACTTTCGTCCCGTTGCAATACGATGAAAAGTGTTAGAATGAGAAACATTGAAGGAAATTACAAACGAATGAAATCAACAACAGAAGTCAGTCGTGCATTTGTGGTTACAGCAGCAATTGACCGTACCATGTGGGAGATTATAGCTACCTGCGTGACATCCGAGTCCAAGAAAATCAACAATGTGGAATGGCCCACTTGGATAATTGTTGATTAAACAAAAAAAAGGGAATAAGAACAGTCCCCTATACCAAAGTGGTTTCCTTAGACACGTGTGTCAAGCTTTCATCCCTGTGCAATACGATGAAAAGTGTTAGAATGAGAAACATAGAAGGAAATAACAAACAAATGAAATCAACAACAGAAGTCAGTCGTGCATTTGGGGTTACAGCAGCAATTGACCTTACCACGTAGGAGATTATAGCTACCTGCGTGACATCCGAGTTCAAGAAAATCAACAATGTGGAATGGCTTACTTGGATAATTGTTCATTAAACAAAAAGAAGGGAATAAAAACAGTCCCTCATACCAAAGTGGTTTCCTTAGACACGGGTGTCAAGCTTTCGTCCCTGTGCAATACGATGAAAAGTGTTAGAATGAGAAACATTGAAGGAAATTACAAACGAATGGAATCAACAACAGAAGTCAGTCGTGCATTTGTGGTTACAGCAGCAATTGACCTTACCACGTGGGAGATTATAGCTACCTGCGTAACATCCGAGTCCAAGAAAATCAACAATGTGGAATGGCCTACTTAGATAATTGTTGATTTAACAAAAAAAAAGGGAATAAGAACAGTCCCTTATACCAAAGTGGTTTCCTTAGACACGTGTGTCAAGCTTTCATCCCTGTGCAATACGATGAAAAGTGTTAGAATGAGAAACATAGTAGGAAATAACAAACAAATGAAATCAACAACAGAAGTCAGTCGTGCATTTGTGGTTACAGCAGCAATTGACCTTACCACGTAGGAGATTATAGCTACCTGCGTGATATCCGAGTCCAAAAAAATCAACAATGTGGAATGGCTTACTTGGATAATTGTTCATTAAACAAAAAGAAAGGAATAAAAACAGTCCCTCATACCAAAGTGGTTTCCTTAGACACGTGTGTCAAGCTTTCGTCCCTGTGCAATACGATGAAAAGTGTTAGAATGAGAAACATAGAAGGAAAAAACAAACAAATGAAATCAACATTAGAAGTCAGTCGTGCATTTGTGGTTACAGCAGCAATAGAGCTTACCACGTGAGAGATTATAGCTACCTGCGTGACATCCGAGTCCAAGAAAAAAAAACAATGTGGAATGGCTTACTTGGATAATTGTTCATTAGACGAAAAGTAGGGAATAAGAACAGTCCCTTATACCAAAGTGGTTTCCTTAGACACGTGTGTCAAGCTTTCGTCCCTGTGCAATACGATGAAAAGTGTTAGAATGAGAAACATCGAAGGAAATAACAAACAAATGAAATCAACAACAGAAGTCAGTCGTGCATTTATGGTTACAGCAGCAATTGACCTTACCACGTGGGAGATTATAGCTACCTGCGTAACATCCGAGTCCAAGAAAAAAAACAATGTGGAATGGCTTACTTGGATAATTGTTCATTAAACAGAAAGAAGGGAATAAGAACAGTTCCTCATACCAAAGTGGTTTCCTTAGACACGTGTGTCAAGCTTTCGTCCCTGTGCAATACTATGAAAAGTGTTAGAATGAGAAACATTGAAGGAAATTACAAACGAATGAAATCAACAACAGAAGTCAGTCGTGCATTTGTGGTTACAGCAGCAATTGACCTTACCACGTGGGAGATTATAGCTACCTGCGTGACATCCGAGTCCAAGAAAATCAACAATGTGGAATGGCCCACTTGGATAATTGTTGATTAAACAAAAAGAAGGGAATAAGAACAGTCCCTTATACCAAAGTGGTTTCCTTAGACACGTGTGTCAAGCTTTCGTCCCTGTGCAATACGATGAAAAGTGTTAGAATGAGAAACAAAGAAGGAAATTACAAACAAATGAAATTAACAACAGAAGTCAGTCGTGCATTTGTGGTTACAGCAGCAATTGACCTTACCACGTAGGAGATTATAGCTACCTGCGTTACATCCGAGTCCAAGAAAATCAACAATGTGGAATGGCTTACTTGGATAATTGTTCATTAAACAAAAAGAAGGGAATAAGAACAGTCCCTCATACCAAAGTGGTTTCCTTAGACACGTGTGTCAAGCTTTCGTCCCTGTGCAATACGATGAAAAGTGTTAGAATGAGAAACATTGAAGGAAATTACAAACGAATGGAATCAACAACAGAAGTCAGTCGTGCATTTGTGGTTACAGCAGCAATTGACCTTACCACGTGGGAGATTATAGCTACCTGCGTGACATCCGAGTCCAAGAAAATCAACAATGTGCAATGGCCTACTTGGATAATTGTTGATTAAACAAAAAAAAGGGAATAAGAACAGTCCCTTATACCAAAGTGGTTTCCTTAGACACGTGTGTCAAGCTTTCGTCTCTGTGCAATACGATGAAAAGTGTTAGAATGAGAAACATTGAAGGAAATTACAAACGAATGAAATCAACAACAGAAGTCAGTCGTGCATTTGTGGTTACAGCAGCAATTGACCTTACCACGTGGAAGATTATAGCTACCTGCAAGACATCCGAGTCCAAGAAAATCAACAATGTGGAATGGCCTACTTAGATAATTGTTGATTTAACAAAAAAAAAGGGAATAAGAACAGTCCCTTATACCAAAGTGGTTTCCTTAGACACGTGTGTCAAGCTTTCGTCCCTGTGCAATACTATGAAAAGTGTTAGAATGAGAAACATTGAAGGAAATTACAAACGAATGAAATCAACAACAGAAGTCAGTCGTGCATTTGTGGTTACAGCAGCAATTGACCTTACCACGTGGGAGATTATAGCTACCTGCGTGACATCCGAGTCCAAGAAAAAAAAACAATGTGGAATGGCTTACTTGGATAATTGTTCATTAGACAATAAGTAGGGAATAAGAACAGTCCCTTATACCAAAGTGGTTTCCTTAGACACGTGTGTCAAGCTTTCGTCCCTGTGCAATACGATGAAAAGTGTTAGCATGAGAAACATAGAAGGAAATAACAAACAAATGAAATCAACAACAGAAGTCAGTCGTGCATTTGGGGTTACAGCAGCAATTGACCTTACCACGTAGGAGATTATAGCTACCTGCGTGACATCCGAGTCCAAGAAAATCAACAATGTGGAATGGCTTACTTGGATAATTGTTCATTAAACAAAAAGAAGGGAATAAAAACAGTCCCTCATACCAAAGTGGTTTCCTTAGACACGGGTGTCAAGCTTTCGTTCCTGTGCAATACGATGAAAAGTGTTAGAATGAGAAACATTGAAGGAAATTACAAACGAATGGAATCAACAACAGAAGTCAGTCGTGCATTTGTGGTTACAGCAGCAATTGACCTTACCACGTGGGAGATTATAGCTACCTGCGTAACATCCGAGTCCAAGAAAAAAAACAATGTGGAATGGCTTACTTGGATAATTGTTGATTAAACAAAAAAAAAGGGAATAAGAACAGTCCCTTATACCAAAGTGGTTTCCTTAGACACGTGTGTCAAGCTTTCGTCTCTGTGCAATACGATGAAAAGTGTTAGAATGAGAAACATTGAAGGAAATTACAAACGAATGAAATCAACAACAGAAGTCAGTCGTGCATTTGTGGTTACAGCAGCAATTGACCTTACCACGTGGAAGATTATAGCTACCTGCAAGACATCCGAGTCCAAGAAAATCAACAATGTGGAATGGCCTACTTAGGTAATTGTTGATTTAACAAAAAAAAAGGGAATAAGAACAGTCCCTTATACCAAAGTGGTTTCCTTAGACACGTGTGTCAAGCTTTCATCCCTGTGCAATACGATGAAAAGTGTTAGAATGAGAAACATAGTAGGAAATAACAAACAAATGAAATCAACAACAGAAGTCAGTCGTGCATTTGTGGTTACAGCAGCAATTGACCTTACCACGTAGGAGATTATAGCTACCTGCGTGATATCCGAGTCCAAAAAAATCAACAATGTGGAATGGATTACTTGGATAATTGTTCATTAAACAAAAAGAAAGGAATAAAAACAGTCCCTCATACTGAAGTGGTTTCCTTAGACACGTGTGTCAAGCTTTCGTCCCTGTGCAATACGATGAAAAGTGTTAGAATGAGAAACATAGAAGGAAAAAACAAACAAATGAAATCAACATTAGAAGTCAGTCGTGCATTTGTGGTTACAGCAGCAATAGAGCTTACCACGTGAGAGATTATAGCTACCTGCGTGACATCCGAGTCCAAGAAAAAAAAACAATGTGGAATGGCTTACTTGGATAATTGTTCATTAGACGAAAAGTAGGGAATAAGAACAGTCCCTTATACCAAAGTGGTTTCCTTAGACACGTGTGTCAAGCTTTCGTCCCTGTGCAATACGATGAAAAGTGTTAGAATGAGAAACATCGAAGGAAATAACAAACAAATGAAATCAACAACAGAAGTCAGTCGTGCATTTATGGTTACAGCAGCAATTGACCTTACCACGTGGGAGATTATAGCTACCTGCGTAACATCCGAGTCCAAGAAAAAAAACAATGTGGAATGGCTTACTTGGATAATTGTTCATTAAACAGAAAGAAGGGAATAAGAACAGTTCCTCATACCAATGTGGTTTCCTTAGACACGTGTGTCAAGCTTTCGTCCCTGTGCAATACTATGAAAAGTGTTAGAATGAGAAACATCGAAGGAAATAACAAACAAATGAAATCAACATCAGAAGTCAGTCGTGCATTTATGGTTACAGCAGCAATTGACCTTACCACGTGGGAGATTATAGCTACCTGCGTAACATCCGAGTCCAAGAAAAAAAACAATGTGGAATGGCTTACTTGGATAATTGTTCATTAAACAGAAAGAAGGGAATAAGAACAGTTCCTCATACCAAAGTGGTTTCCTTAGACACGTGTGTCAAGCTTTCGTCCCTGTGCAATACTATGAAAAGTGTTAGAATGAGAAACATTGAAGGAAATTACAAACGAATGAAATCAACAACAGAAGTCAGTCGTGCATTTGTGGTTACAGCAGCAATTGACCTTACCACGTGGGAGATTATAGCTACCTGCGTGACATCCGAGTCCAAGAAAATCAACAATGTGGAATGGCCCACTTGGATAATTGTTGATTAAACAAAAAGAAGGGAATAAGAACAGTCCCTTATACCAAAGTGGTTTCCTTAGACACGGGTGTCAAGCTTTCGTCCCTGTGCAATACGATGAAAAGTGTTAGCATGAGAAACATAGAAGGAAATTACAAACAAATGAAATCAACAACAGAAGTCAGTCGTGCATTTGGGGTTACAGCAGCAATTGACCTTACCACGTAGGAGATTATAGCTACCTGCGTGACATCCGAGTCCAAGAAAATCAACAATGTGGAATGGCTTACTTGGATAATTGTTCATTAAAAAAAAGAAGGGAATAAAAACAGTCCCTCATACCAAAGTGGTTTCCTTAGACACGGGTGTCAAGCTTTCGTCCCTGTGCAATACGATGAAAAGTGTTAGAATGAGAAACATTGAAGGAAATTACAAACGAATGGAATCAACAACAGAAGTCAGTCGTGCATTTGTGGTTACAGCAGCAATTGACCTTACCACGTGGGAGATTATAGCTACCTGCGTAACATCCGAGTCCAAGAAAAAAAACAATGTGGAATGGCTTACTTGGATAATTGTTGATTAAACAAAAAAAAAGGGAATAAGAACAGTCCCTTATACCAAAGTGGTTTCCTTAGACACGTGTGTCAAGCTTTCGTCTCTGTGCAATACGATGAAAAGTGTTAGAATGAGAAACATTGAAGGAAATTACAAACGAATGAAATCAACAACAGAAGTCAGTCGTGCATTTGTGGTTACAGCAGCAATTGACCTTACCACGTGGAAGATTATAGCTACCTGCAAGACATCCGAGTCCAAGAAAATCAACAATGTGGAATGGCCTACTTAGATAATTGTTGATTTAACAAAAAAAAAGGGAATAAGAACAGTCCCTTATACCAAAGTGGTGTCCTTAGACACGTGTGTCAAGCTTTCATCCCTGTGCAATACGATGAAAAGTGTTAGAATGAGAAACATAGTAGGAAATAACAAACAAATGAAATCAACAACAGAAGTCAGTCGTGCATTTGTGGTTACAGCAGCAATTGACCTTACCACGTAGGAGATTATAGCTACCTGCGTGATATCCGAGTCCAAAAAAATCAACAATGTGGAATGGATTACTTGGATAATTGTTCATTAAACGAAAAGAAAGGAATAAAAACAGTCCCTCATACCAAAGTGGTTTCCTTAGACACGTGTGTCAAGCTTTCGTCCCTGTGCAATACGATGAAAAGTGTTAGAATGAGAAACATAGAAGGAAAAAACAAACAAATGAAATCAACATTAGAAGTCAGTCGTGCATTTGTGGTTACAGCAGCAATAGAGCTTACCACGTGAGAGATTATAGCTACCTGCGTGACATCCGAGTCCAAGAAAAAAAACAATGTGGAATGGCTTACTTGGATAATTGTTCATTAGACGAAAAGTAGGAAATAAGAACAGTCCCTTATACCAAAGTGGTTTCCTTAGACACGTGTGTCAAGCTTTCGTCCCTGTGCAATACGATGAAAAGTGTTAGAATGAGAAACATCGAAGGAAATAACAAACAAATGAAATCAACAACAGAAGTCAGTCGTGCATTTATGGTTACAGCAGCAATTGACCTTACCACGTGGGAGATTATAGCTACCTGCGTAACATCCGAGTCCAAGAAAAAAAACAATGTGGAATGGCTTACTTGGATAATTGTTCATTAAACAGAAAGAAGGGAATAAGAACAGTTCCTCATACCAAAGTGGTTTCCTTAGACACGTGTGTCAAGCTTTCGTCCCTGTGCAATACTATGAAAAGTGTTAGAATGAGAAACATTGAAGGAAATTACAAACGAATGAAATCAACAACAGAAGTCAGTCGTGCATTTGTGGTTACAGCAGCAATTGACCTTACCACGTGGAAGATTATAGCTACCTGCGTGACATCCGAGTCCAAGAAAATCAACAATGTGGAATGGCCCACTTGGATAATTGTTGATTAAACAAAAAGAAGGGAATAAGAACAGTCCCTTATACCAAAGTGGTTTCCTTAGACACGTGTGTCAAGCTTTCGTCCCTGTGCAATTCGATGAAAAGTGTTAGAATGAGAAACATAGAAGGAAATTACAAACAAATGAAATTAACAACAGAAGTCAGTCGTGCATTTGTGGTTACAGCAGCAATTGACCTTACCACGTAGGAGATTATAGCTACCTGCGTTACATCCGAGTCCAAGAAAATCAACAATGTGGAATGGCTTACTTGGATAATTGTTCATTAAACAAAAAGAAGGGAATAAGAACAGTCCCTCATACCAAAGAGGTTTCCTTAGACACGTGTGTCAAGCTTTCGTCCCTGTGCAATACGATGAAAAGTGTTAGAATGAGAAACATTGAAGGAAATTACAAACGAATGGAATCAACAACAGAAGTCAGTCGTGCATTTGTGGTTACAGCAGCAATTGACCTTACCACGTGGGAGATTATAGCTACCTGCGTGACATCCGAGTCCAAGAAAATCAACAATGTGCAATGGCCTACTTGGATAATTGTTGATTAAACAAAAAAAAGGGAATAAGAACAGTCCCTTATACCAAAGTGGTTTCCTTAGACAGGTGTGTCAAGCTTTCGTCCCTGTGCAATACGATGAAAAGTGTTAGAATGAGAAACATTGAAGAAAATAACAAACGAATGAAATCAACAACAGAAGTCAGACGTGCATTTGTGGTTACAGCAGCAATTGACCTTACCACGTGGGAGATTATAGCTACCTGCGTGACATCCGAGTCCAAGAAAATCAACAATGTGGAATGGCTTACTTGGATAATTGTTCATTAGACAAAAAGTAGGGAATAAGAACAGTCCCTTAAACCAAAGTGGTTTCCTTTGACACGTGTGGTAAGCTTTCGTCTCTCAGCAATACGATGAAAAGTGTTAGAATGAGAAACATTGAAGAAAATAAGATACAAATGGAATCAACAACAGAAGTCAGCCGTCCAATTGTGGTTACAGAAGCAATTGACCTTACCACGTGGGAAATTATAGTTACCTGCGTGTCATCCGAGTCCAAGAAAATCAACAATGTGGAATGGCTTACTTGGATAATTGTTCATTTAACAAAAAGAAGGGAATAAGAACAGTCCCTTAAACCAAAGTGGTTTCCTTTGACACGTGTGGTAAGCTTTCGTCTCTCAGCAATACGATGAAAAGTGTTAGAATGAGAAACATTGAAGAAAATAACATACAAATGAAATCAACAACAGAAGTCAGACGTGCATTTGTGGTTACAGCAGCAATTGACGTTACCACGTGGGAGATTATAGCTACCTGCGTGACATCCGAGTCCAAGAAAAAAAACAATGTGGAATGGCTTTCTTGGATAATTGTTCATTAAACAAGAAGAAGGGAATAAGAACAGTCCCTCATACCAAAGTGGTTTTCTTAGACACGTGTGTCAAGCTTTCGTCCCGTTGCAATACGATGAAAAGTGTTAGAATGAGAAACATTGAAGGAAATTACAAACGAATGAAATCAACAACAGAAGTCAGTCGTGCATTTGTGGTTACAGCAGCAATTGACCGTACCACGTGGGAGATTATAGCTACCTGCGTGACATCCGAGTCCAAGAAAATCAACAATGTGGAATGGCCTTCTTGGATAATTGTTGATTAAACAAAAAAAAGGGAATAAGAACAGTCCCCTATACCAAAGTGGTTTCCTTAGACACGTGTGTCAAGCTTTCGTCCCTGTGCAATACGATGAAAAGTGTTAGAATGAGAAACATAGAAGGAAATTACAAACCAATGAAATTAACAACAGAAGTCAGTCGTGCATTTGTGGTTACAGCAGCAATTGACCTTACCACGTAGGAGATTATAGCTACCTGCGTTACATCCGAGTCCAAGAAAATCAACAATGTGGAATGGCTTACTTGGATAATTGTTGATTAAACAAAAAAAAAGGGAATAAGAACAGTCCCTTATACCAAAGTGGTTTCCTTAGACACGTGTGTCAAGCTTTCGTCTCTGTGCAATACGATGAAAAGTGTTAGAATGATAAACATTGAAGGAAATTACAAACGAATGAAATCAACAACAGAAGTCAGTCGTGCATTTGTGGTTACAGCAGCAATTGACCTTACCACGTGGAAGATTATAGCTACCTGCAAGACATCCGAGTCCAAGAAAATCAACAATGTGGAATGGCCTACTTAGATAATTGTTGATTTAACAAAAAAAAAGGGAATAAGAACAGTCCCTTATACCAAAGTGGTTTCCTTAGACACGTGTGTCAAGCTTTCATCCCTGTGCAATACGATGAAAAGTGTTAGAATGAGAAACATAGTAGGAAATAACAAACAAATGAAATCAACAACAGAAGTCAGTCGTGCATTTGTGGTTACAGCAGCAATTGACCTTACCACGTAGGAGATTATAGCTACCTGCGTGATATCCGAGTCCAAAAAAATCAACAATGTGGAATGGCTTACTTGGATAATTGTTCATTAAACAAAAAGAAAGGAATAAAAACAGTCCCTCATACCAAAGTGGTTTCCTTAGACACGTGTGTCAAGCTTTCGTCCCTGTGCAATACGATGAAAAGTGTTAGAATGAGAAACATAGAAGGAAAAAACAAACAAATGAAATCAACATTAGAAGTCAGTCGTGCATTTGTGGTTACAGCAGCAATAGAGCTTACCACGTGAGAGATTATAGCTACCTGCGTGACATCCGAGTCCAAGAAAAAAAAACAATGTGGAATGGCTTACTTGGATAATTGTTCATTAGACGAAAAGTAGGGAATAAGAACAGTCCCTTATACCAAAGTGGTTTCCTTAGACACGTGTGTCAAGCTTTCGTCCCTGTGCAATACGATGAAAAGTGTTAGAATGAGAAACATCGAAGGAAATAACAAACAAATGAAATCAACAACAGAAGTCAGTCGTGCATTTATGGTTACAGCAGCAATTGACCTTACCACGTGGGAGATTATAGCTACCTGCGTAACATCCGAGTCCAAGAAAAAAAACAATGTGGAATGGCTTACTTGGATAATTGTTCATTAAACAGAAAGAAGGGAATAAGAACAGTTCCTCATACCAAAGTGGTTTCCTTAGACACGTGTGTCAAGCTTTCGTCCCTGTGCAATACTATGAAAAGTGTTAGAATGAGAAACATTGAAGGAAATTACAAACGAATGAAATCAACAACAGAAGTCAGTCGTGCATTTGTGGTTACAGCAGCAATTGACCTTACCACGTGGAAGATTATAGCTACCTGCGTGACATCCGAGTCCAAGAAAATCAACAATGTGGAATGGCCCACTTGGATAATTGTTGATTAAACAAAAAGAAGGGAATAAGAACAGTCCCTTATACCAAAGTGGTTTCCTTAGACACGTGTGTCAAGCTTTCGTCCCTGTGCAATACGATGAAAAGTGTTAGAATGAGAAACATAGAAGGAAATTACAAACAAATGAAATTAACAACAGAAGTCAGTCGTGCATTTGTGGTTACAGCAGCAATTGACCTTACCACGTAGGAGATTATAGCTACCTGCGTTACATCCGAGTCCAAGAAAATCAACAATGTGGAATGGCTTACTTGGATAATTGTTCATTAAACAAAAAGAAGGGAATAAGAACAGTCCCTCATACCAAAGTGGTTTCCTTAGACACGTGTGTCAAGCTTTCGTCCCTGTGCAATACGATGAAAAGTGTTAGAATGAGAAACATTGAAGGATATTACAAACGAATGGAATCAACCACAGAAGTCAGTCGTGCATTTGTGGTTACAGCAGCAATTGACCTTACCACGTGGGAGATTATAGCTACCTGCGTGACATCCGAGTCCAAGAAAATCAACAATGTGCAATGGCCTACTTGGATAATTGTTGATTAAACAAAAAAAAGGGAATAAGAACAGTCCCTTATACCAAAGTGGTTTCCTTAGACAGGTGTGTCAAGCTTTCGTCCCTGTGCAATACGATGAAAAGTGTTAGAATGAGAAACATTGAAGAAAATAACAAACGAATAAAATCAACAACAGAAGTCAGACGTGCATTTGTGGTTACAGCAGCAATTGACCTTACCACGTGGGAGATTATAGCTACCTGCGTGACATCCGAGTCCAAGAAAATCAACAATGTGGAATGGCTTACTTGGATATTTGTTCATTAGACAAAAAGTAGGAAAGAATAATAATTGTTCATTATACAGAAAGAAGGGAATAAGAACAGTCCCTTAAACCAAAGTGGTTTCCTTTGACACGTGTGGTAAGCTTTCGTCTCTCAGCAATACGATGAAAAGTGTTAGAATGAGAAACATTGAAGAAAATAAGATACAAATGGAATCAACAACAGAAGTCAGCCGTCCAATTGTGGTTACAGAAGCAATTGACCTTACCACGTGGGAAATTATAGTTACCTGCGTGTCATCCGAGTCCAAGAAAATCAACAATGTGGAATGGCTTACTTGGATAATTGTTCATTTAACAAAAAGAAGGGAATAAGAACAGTCCCTTAAACCAAAGTGGTTTCCTTTGACACGTGTGGTAAGCTTTCGTCTCTCAGCAATACGATGAAAAGTGTTAGAATGAGAAACATTGAAGAAAATAACATACAAATGAAATCAACAACAGAAGTCAGACGTGCATTTGTGGTTACAGCAGCAATTGACGTTACCACGTGGGAGATTATAGCTACCTGCGTGACATCCGAGTCCAAGAAAAAAAACAATGTGGAATGGCTTACTTGGATAATTGTTCATTAAACAAAAAGAAGGGAATAAGAACAGTTCCTCATACCAAAGTGGTTTTCTTAGACACGTGTGTCAAGCTTTCGTCCCGTTGCAATACGATGAAAAGTGTTAGAATGAGAAACATTGAAGGAAATTACAAACGAATGAAATCAACAACAGAAGTCAGTCGTGCATTTGTGGTTACAGCAGCAATTGACCGTACCACGTGGGAGATTATAGCTACCTGCGTGACATCCGAGTCCAAGAAAATCAACAATGTGGAATGGCCTTCTTGGATAATTGTTGATTAAACAAAAAAAAGGGAATAAGAACAGTCCCCTATACAAAAGTGGTTTCCTTAGACACTTGTGTCAAGCTTTCGTCCCTGTGCAATACGATGAAAAGTGTTAGAATGAGAAACATAGAAGGAAATTACAAACCAATGAAATTAACAACAGAAGTCAGTCGTGCATTTGTGGTTACAGCAGCAATTGACCTTACCACGTAGGAGATTATAGCTACCTGCGTTACATCCGAGTCCAAGAAAATCAACAATGTGGAATGGCTTAATTGGATAATTGTTCATTAAACAAAAAGAAGGGAATAAGAACAGTTCCCCATACCAAAGTGGTTTCCTTAGACACGTGTGTCAAGCTTTCGTCCCTGTGCAATACGATGAAAAGTGTTAGAATGAGAAACATTGAAGAAAATAACATACAAATGGAATCAACAACACAAGTCAGCCGTCCAATTGTGGTTACAGCAGCAATTGACCTTACCACGTGGGAAATTATAGTTACCTGCGTGTCATCCGAGTCCAAGAAAATCAACAATGTGCAATGGCCTACTTGGATAATTGTTGATTAAACAAAAAAAAGGGATTAAGAGCAGTCCCTTATACCAAAGTGGTTTCCTTAGACAGGTGTGTCAAGCTTTCGTCCCTGTGCAATACGATGAAAAGTGTTAGAATGAGAAACATTGAAGAAAATAACAAACGAATGAAATCAACAACAGAAGTCAGACGTGCATTTGTGGTTACAGCAGCAATTGACCTTACCACGTGGGAGATTATAGCTACCTGCGTGACATCCGAGTCCAAAAAAAAAAAACAATGTGGAATGGCTTACTTTGATAATTGTTCATTAAACAAAAAGAAGGGAATAAGAACAGTCCCTCATACCAAAGTGGTTTTCTTAGACACGTGTGTCAAGCTTTCGTCCCTGTGCAATACGATGAAGAGAGTTAGAATGAGAAACATAGAAGGAAATAACAAACAAATGAAATCAACAACAGAAGTCAGTCGTGCATTTGTGGTTACAGCAGCAATAGACCTTACCACGTGAGAGATTATAGCTACCTGCGTGACATCCGAGTACAAGAAAATCAACAATGTGGAATGGCTTACTTGGATAATTGTTCATTAGACAAAAAGTAGGGAAGAATAATAATTGTTCATTATACAGAAAGAAGGGAATAAGAACAGTCCCTTAAACCAAAGTGGTTTCCTTTGACACGTGTGGTAAGCTTTCGTCTCTCAGCAATACGATGAAAAGTGTTAGAATGAGAAACATTGAAGAAAATAACATACAAATGGAATCAACAACAGAAGTCAGCCGTCCAATTGTGGTTACAGCAGCAATTGACCTTACCACGTGGGAAATTATAGTTACCTGCGTGTCATCCGAGTCCAAGAAAATCAACAATGTGGAATGGCTTACTTGGATAATTGTTCATTTAACAAAAAGAAGGGAATAAAAACAGTCCCTTAAACCAAAGTGGTTTCCTTTGACACGTGTGGTAAGCTTTCGTCTCTCAGCAATACGATGAAAAGTGTTAGAATGAGAAACATTGAAGAAAATAACATACAAATGAAATCAACAACAGAAGTCAGACGTGCATTTGTGGTTACAGCAGCAATTGACCTTACCACGTGGGAGATTATAGCTACCTGCGTGACATCCGAGTCTAAGAAAAAAAAACAATGTGGAATGGCTTACTTGGATAATTGTTCATTAAACAAAAAGAAGGGAATAAGAACAGTCCCTCATACCAAAGTGGTTTTCTTAGACACGTGTGTCAAGCTTTCGTCCCGTTGCAATACGATGAAAAGTGTTAGAATGAGAAACATAGAAGGAAATTACAAACGAATGAAATCAACAACAGAAGTCAGTCGTGCATTTGTGGTTACAGCAGCAATAGACCTTACCACGTGAGAGATTATAGCTACCTGCGTGACATCCGAGTCCAAGAAAAAAAAACAATTTGGAATGGCTTACTTGGATAATTGTTCATTGAACAAAAAGAAGGGAATAAAAACAGTCCCGCATACCAAAGTGGTTTCCTTAGACACGGGTGTCAAGCTTTCGTCCCTGTGCAATACGATGAAAAGTGTTAGAATGAGAAACATTGAAGGAAATTACAAACGAATGGAATCAACAACAGAAGTCAGTCGTGCATTTGTGGTTACAGCAGCAATTGACCTTACCACGTGGGAGATCATAGCTACCTGCGTAACATCCGAGTCCAAGAAAAAAAACAATTTGGAATGGCTTACTTGGATAATTGTTCATTGAACAAAAAGAAGGGAATAAAAACAGTCCCGCATACCAAAGTGGTTTCCTTAGACACGGGTGTCAAGCTTTCGTCCCTGTGCAATACGATGAAAAGTGTTAGAATGAGAAACATTGAAGGAAATTACAAACGAATGGAATCAACAACAGAAGTCAGCCGTTCATTTGAGGTTACAGCAGCAATAGACCTTACCACGTGAGAGATTATAGCTACCTGCGTGACATCCGAGTCCAAGAAAAAAAAACAATTTGGAATGGCTTACTTGGATAATTGTTCATTGAACAAAAAGAAGGGAATAAAAACAGTCCCGCATACCAAAGTGGTTTCCTTAGACACGGGTGTCAAGCTTTCGTCCCTGTGCAATACGATGAAAAGTGTTAGAATGAGAAACATTGAAGGAAATTACAAACGAATGGAATCAACAACAGAAGTCAGTCGTGCATTTGTGGTTACAGCAGCAATTGACCTTACCACGTGGAAGATTATAGCTACCTGCGTGACATCCGAGTCCAAGAAAATCAACAATGTGGAATGGCCTACTTGCATAATTGTTGATTAAACAAAAAAAAGGGAATAAGAACAGTCCCTTTTACCAAAGTAGTTTCCTTAGACACGTGCGTCAAGCTTTCGTCCCTGTGTAATACGATGAAAAGAGTTAGAATGAGAAACATTGAAGGAAATAACAAACAAATGAAATCAACAACAGAAGTCAGTCGTGCATTTGTGTCAGCAGCAATTGACCTTACCACGTGAGAGATCATAGCTACCTGCGTGACATCCGAGTCCAAGAAAATAAACAATGTGGAATGGCCTACTTGGATAATTGTTGATTAAACAAAAAAAAGGGAATAAGAACAGTCCCTTATACCAAAGTGGTTTCCTTCGACACGTGTCTCAAGCTTTCGCACCTCAGCAATACGATGAAAAGTGTTAGAATGAGAAACATTGAAGGAAATAACAAACAAATGAAATCAACAACAGAAGTCAGCCGTTCATTTGAGGTTACAGCAGCAATAGACCTTACCACGTGAGAGATTATAGCTACCTGCGTGACATCCGAGTCCAAGAAAAAAAAACAATTTGGAATGGCTTACTTGGATAATTGTTCATTGAACAAAAAGAAGGGAATAAAAACAGTCCCGCATACCAAAGTGGTTTCCTTAGACACGGGTGTCAAGCTTTCGTCCCTGTGCAATACGATGAAAAGTGTTAGAATGAGAAACATTGAAGGAAATTACAAACGAATGGAATCAACAACAGAAGTCAGTCGTGCATTTGTGGTTACAGCAGCAATTGACCTTACCACGTGGGAGATTATAGCTACCTGCGTAACATCCGAGTCCAAGAAAAAAAACAATGTGGAATGGCTTACTTGGATAATTGTTGATTAAACAAAAAAAAAGGGAATAAGAACAGCCCCTTATACCAAAGTGGTTTCCTTAGACACGTGTGTCAAGCTTTCGTCCCTGTGCAATACGATGAAAAGTGTTAGAATGAGAAACATTGAAGGAAATTACAAACGAATGAAATCAACAACAGAAGTCAGTCGTGCATTTGTGGTTACAGCAGCAATTGACCTTACCACGTGGGAGATTATAGCTACCTGCAAGACATCCGAGTCCAAGAAAATCAACAATGTGGAATGGCCTACTTGGATAATTGTTGATTTAACAAAAAAAAAGGGAATAAGAACAGTCCCTAATACCAAAGTGGTTTCCTTAGACACGTGTGTCGAGCTTTCATCCCTGTGCAATACGATGAAAAGTGTTAGAATGAGAAACATAGAAGGAAATAACAAACAAATGAAATCAACAACAGAAGTCAGTCGTGCATTTGTGGTTACAGCAGCAATTGACCTTACCACGTAGGAGATTATAGCTACCTGCGTGACATCCGAGTCCAAGAAAATCAACAATGTGGGATGGCTTACTTGGATAATTGTTCATTAAACAAAAAGAAAGAAATAAAAACAGTCCCTCATACCAAAGTGGTTTCCTTAGACACGTGTGTCAAGCTTTCGTCCCTGTGCAATACGATGAAAAGTGTTAGAATGAGAAACATAGAAGGAAAAAACAAACAAATGAAATCAACATTAGAAGTCAGTCGTGCATTTGTGGTTACAGCAGCAATAGACCTTACCACGTGAGAGATTATAGCTACCTGCGTGACATCCGAGTCCAAGAAAAAAAAACAATGTGGAATGGCTTACTTGGATAATTGTTCATTAAACAAAAAGAAGGGAATAAAAAAAGTCCCGCATACCAAAGTGGTTTCCTTAGACACGGGTGTCAAGCTTTCGTCCCTGTGCAATACGATGAAAAGTGTTAGAATGAGAAACATTGAAGGAAATTACAAACGAATGGAATCAACAACAGAAGTCAGTCGTGCATTTGTTGTTACAGCAGCAATTGACCTTACCACGTGGGAGAATATAGCTACCTGCGTAACATCCGAGTCCAAGAAAAAAAACAATGTGGAATGGCTTACTTGGATAATTGTTGATTAAACAAAAAAAAAGGGAATAAGAACAGTCCCTTATACCAAAGTGGTTTCCTTAGACACGTGTGTCAAGCTTTCGTCCCTGTGCAATACGATGAAAAGTGTTAGAATGAGAAACATTGAAGGAAATTACAAACGAATGAAATCAACAACAGAAGTCAGTCGTGCATTTGTGGTTACAGCAGCAATTGACCTTACCACGTGGGAGATTATAGCTACCTGCAAGACATCCGAGTCCAAGAAAATCAACAATGTGGAATGGCCTACTTGGATTATTGTTGATTTAACAAAAAAAAAGGGAATAAGAACAGTCCCTTATACCAAAGTGGTTTCCTTAGACACGTGTGTCAAGCTTTCATCCCTGTGCAATACGATGAAAAGTGTTAGAATGAGAAACATAGAAGGAAATAACAAACAAATGAAATCAACAACAGAAGTCAGTCGTGCATTTATGGTTACAGCAGCAATTGACCTTACCACGTGGGAGATTATAGCTACCTGCGTAACATCCGAGTCCAAGAAAAAAAACAATGTGGAATGGCTTACTTGGATAATTGTTCATTAAACAGAAAGAAGGGAATAAGAACAGTTCCTCATACCAAAGTGGTTTCCTTAGACACGTGTGTCAAGCTTTCGTCCCTGTGCAATACTATGAAAAGTGTTAGAATGAGAAATATTGAAGGAAATTACAAACGAATGAAATCAACAACAGAAGTCAGTCGTGCATTGGTGGTTACAGCAGCAATTGACCTTACCACGTGGGAGATTATAGCTACCTGCGTGACATCCGAGTCCAAGAAAATCAACAATGTGGAATGGCCCACTTGGATAATTGTTGATTAAACAAAAAGAAGGGAATAAGAACAGTCCCTTATACCAAAGTGGTTTCCTTAGACACGTGTGTCAAGCTTTCGTCCCTGTGCAATACGATGAAAAGTGTTAGAATGAGAAATATAGAAGGAAATTACAAACAAATGAAATTAACAACAGAAGTCAGTCGTGAATTTGTGGTTACAGCAGCAATTGACCTTACCACGTGGGAGATTATAGCTACCTGCGTTACATCCGAGTCCAAGAAAATCAACAATGTGGAATGGCTTACTTGAGTAATTGTTCATTAAACAAAAAGAAGGGAATAAGAACAGTCCCTCATACCAAAGTGGTTTCCTTAGACACGTGTGTCAAGCTTTCGTCCCTGTTCAATACGATGAAAAGTGTTAGAATGAGAAACATTGAAGGAAATTACAAACGAATGACATCAACAACAGAAGTCAGTCGTGCATTTGTGGTTACAGCAGCAATTGACCTTACCACGTGGGAGATTATAGCTACCTGCGTGACATCCGATTCCAAGAAAATCAACAATGTGCAATGGCCTACTTGGATAATGGTTGATTAAACAAAAAAAAGGGAATAAGAACAGTCCCTTATACCAAAGTGGTTTCCTTAGACAGGTGTGTCAAGCTTTCGTCCCTGTGCAATACGATGAAAAGTGTTAGAATGAGATACATTGAAGAAAATAACAAACGAATGAAATCAACAACAGAAGTCAGACGTGCATTTGTGGTTACAGCAGCAATTGACCTTACCACGTGGGAGATTATAGCTACCTGCGTGACATCCGAGTCCAAAAAAAAAAAAACAATGTGGAATGGCTTACTTGGATAATTGTTCATTAAACAAAAAGAAGGGAATAAGAACAGTCCCTCATACCAAAGTGGTTTTCTTAGACACGTGTGTCAAGCTTTCGTCCCTGTGCAATACGATGAAAAGTGTTAGAATGAGAAACATTGAAGGAAATTAGAAACGAATGAAATCAACAACAGAAGTCAGTCGTGCATTAGTGGTTACAGCAGCAATTGACCTTACCACGTGGGAGATTATAGCTACCTGCGTGACATCCGAGTCCAAGAAAATCAACAATGTGGAATAGCTTACTTGGATAATTGTTCATTAAACGAAAAGAAGGGAATAAAAACAGTCCCTCATACCAAAGTGGTTTCTTTAGACACGTGTGTCAAGCTTTCGTCCCTGTGCAATACGATGAAAAGTGTTAAAATGAGAAACATTGAAGAAAATAACAAACGAATGAAATCAACAACAGAAGTCAGTCGTGCATTTGTGGTTACAGCAGCAATTTACCTTACCACGTGGGAGATTATAGCTTCCTGCGTGACATCCGAGTCCAAGAAAATCAACAATGTGGAATGGCTTACTTGGATAATTGTTCATCAAAAAGAAAAAAGGGAATAAGGACAGTCCCTTATACCAATGTGGTTTCCTTAAACACGTGTGTCAAGCTTTCGTCCCTGTGCAATACGATGAAAAGTGTTAGAATGAGAAACATAGAATTAAATAACAAACAAATGAAATCAACAACAGAAGTCAGTCGTGCATTTGTGGTTACAGCAGCAATTGACCTTACCACGTGGGAGATTATAGCTTCCTGCGTGACATCCGAGTCCAAGAAAATCAACAATGTGGAATGGCTTACTTGGATAATTGTTCATCAAAAAGAAAAAAGGGAATAAGGACAGTCCCTTATACCAATGTGGTTTCCTTAAACACGTGTGTCAAGCTTTCGTCCCTGTGCAATACGATGAAAAGTGTTAGAATGAGAAACATAGAAGGAAATAACAAACAAATGAAATCAACAACAGAAGTCAGACGTGCATTTGTGGTTACAGCAGCAATTGACCTTACCACGTGAGAGATTAAAGCTACCTGCGTGATATCCGAGTCCAAGAAAATCAACAATGTGGAATGGCTTACTTGGATAATTGTTCATTATACAAAAAGTAGGGAATAAGAACAGTCCCTTATACCAAAGTGGTTTCCTTAGACACGTGTGTCAAGCTTTCGTCCCTGTGCAATACGATGAAGTATTTGAATGAGAAACATTGAAGGAAATAACAAACGAATGAAATCAACAACAGAAGTCAGTCGTGCATTTGTGGTTACAGCAGCAATTGACCTTACCACGTGGAAGATTATAGCTACCTGCGTGACATCCGAGTCCAAGAAAATCAACAATGTGGAATGGCCTACTTGCATAATTGTTGATTAAACAAAAAAAAGGGAATAAGAACAGTCCCTTTTACCAAAGTAGTTTCCTTAGACACGTGCGTCAAGCTTTCGTCCCTGTGTAATACGATGAAAAGAGTTAGAATGAGAAACATTGAAGGAAATAACAAACAAATGAAATCAACAACAGAAGTCAGTCGTGCATTTGTGTCAGCAGCAATTGACCTTACCACGTGAGAGATCATAGCTACCTGCGTGACATCCGAGTCCAAGAAAATAAACAATGTGGAATGGCCTACTTGGATAATTGTTGATTAAACAAAAAAAAGGGAATAAGAACAGTCTATTATACCAAAGTGGTTTCCTTCGACACGTGTCTCAAGCTTTCGCACCTCAGCAATACGATGAAAAGTGTTAGAATGAGAAACATTGAAGGAAATAACAAACAAATGAAATCAACAACAGAAGTCAGCCGTTCATTTGAGGTTACAGCAGCAATTGACCTTACCACGTGGGAGATTATAGCTACCTGCGTGTCATCCGAGTCCAAGAAAATCAACAATGTGGAATAGCTTACTTGGATAATTGTTCATTAAACGAAAAGAAGGGAATAAAAACAGTCCCTCATACCAAAGTGGTTTCTTTAGACACGTGTGTCAAGCTTTCGTCCCTGTGCAATACGATGAGAAGTGTTAGAATGAGAAACATTGAAGGAAATAACAAACGAATGAAATCAACAACAGATATCAGCCGTCCAATTGTGGTAACAGCAGCAATTGACCTTACCACGTGGGAGATTAGAGCTACCTGCGTGACATCCGAGTCCAAGAAAATCAACAATGTGGAATGGCTAACTTGGTTAATTGATCATTATACAGAATAAAGGGAATAAGAACAGTTCCTCATACCAAAGTGGTTTCCTTAGACACGTGTGTCAAGCTTTCGTCCCTGTGCAATACTATGAAAAGTGTTAGAATGAGAAATATTGAAGGAAATTACAAACGAATGAAATCAACAACAGAAGTCAGTCGTGCATTTGTGGTTACAGCAGCAATTGACCTTACCACGTGGGAGATTATAGCTACCTGCGTGACATCCGAGTCCAAGAAAATCAACAATGTGGAATGGCCCACTTGGATAATTGTTGATTAAACAAAAAGAAGGGAATAAGAACAGTCCCTTATACCAAAGTGGTTTCCTTAGACACGTGTGTCAAGCTTTCGTCCCTGTGCAATACGATGAAAAGTGTTAGAATGAGAAATATAGAAGGAAATTACAAACAAATGAAATTAACAACAGAAGTCAGTCGTGAATTTGTGGTTACAGCAGCAATTGACCTTACCACGTGGGAGATTATAGCTACCTGCGTTACATCCGAGTCCAAGAAAATCAACAATGTGGAATGGCTTACTTGAGTAATTGTTCACTAAACAAAAAGAAAAGAATAAGAACAGTCCCTCATACCAAAGTGGTTTCCTTAGACACGTGTGTCAAGCTTTCGTCCCTGTGCAATACGATGAAAAGTGTTAGAATGAGAAACATTGAAGGAAATTACAAACGAATGACATCAACAACAGAAGTCAGTCGTGCATTTGTGGTTACAGCAGCAATTGACCTTACCACGTGGGAGATTATAGCTACCTGCGTGACATCCGATTCCAAGAAAATCAACAATGTGCAATGGCCTACTTGGATAATGGTTGATTAAACAAAAAAAAGGGAATAAGAACAGTCCCTTATACCAAAGTGGTTTCCTTAGACAGGTGTGTCAAGCTTTCGTCCCTGTGCAATACGATGAAAAGTGTTAGAATGAGATACATTGAAGAAAATAACAAACGAATGAAATCAACAACAGAAGTCAGACGTGCATTTGTGGTTACAGCAGCAATTGACCTTACCACGTGGGAGATTATAGCTACCTGCGTGACATCCGAGTCCAAAAAAAAAAAAACAATGTGGAATGGCTTACTTGGATAATTGTTCATTAAACAAAAAGAAGGGAATAAGAACAGTCCCTCATACCAAAGTGGTTTTCTTAGACACGTGTGTCAAGCTTTCGTCCCTGTGCAATACGATGAAAAGTGTTAGAATGAGAAACATTGAAGGAAATTAGAAACGAATGAAATCAACAACAGAAGTCAGTCGTGCATTAGTGGTTACAGCAGCAATTGACCTTACCACGTGGGAGATTATAGCTACCTGCGTGACATCCGAGTCCAAGAAAATCAACAATGTGGAATAGCTTACTTGGATAATTGTTCATTAAACGAAAAGAAGGGAATAAAAACAGTCCCTCATACCAAAGTGGTTTCTTTAGACACGTGTGTCAAGCTTTCGTCCCTGTGCAATACGATGAAAAGTGTTAAAATGAGAAACATTGAAGAAAATAACAAACGAATGAAATCAACAACAGAAGTCAGTCGTGCATTTGTGGTTACAGCAGCAATTGACCTTACCACGTGGGAGATTATAGCTTCCTGCGTGACATCCGAGTCCAAGAAAATCAACAATGTGGAATGGCTTACTTGGATAATTGTTCATCAAAAAGAAAAAAGGGAATAAGGACAGTCCCTTATACCAATGTGGTTTCCTTAAACACGTGTGTCAAGCTTTCGTCCCTGTGCAATACGATGAAAAGTGTTAGAATGAGAAACATAGAAGGAAATAACAAACAAATGAAATCAACAACAGAAGTCAGTCGTGCATTTGTGGTTACAGCAGCAATTGACCTTACCACGTGGGAGATTATAGCTTCCTGCGTGACATCCGAGTCCAAGAAAATCAACAATGTGGAATGGCTTACTTGGATAATTGTTCATCAAAAAGAAAAAAGGGAATAAGGACAGTCCCTTATACCAATGTGGTTTCCTTAAACACGTGTGTCAAGCTTTCGTCCCTGTGCAATACGATGAAAAGTGTTAGAATGAGAAACATAGAAGGAAATAACAAACAAATGAAATCAACAACAGAAGTCAGACGTGCATTTGTGGTTACAGCAGCAATAGACCTTACCACGTGAGAGATTAAAGCTACCTGCGTGATATCCGAGTCCAAGAAAATCAACAATGTGGAATGGCTTACTTGGATAATTGTTCATTATACAAAAAGTAGGGAATAAGAACAGTCCCTTATACCAAAGTGGTTTCCTTAGACACGTGTGTCAAGCTTTCGTCCCTGTGCAATACGATGAAGTATTTGAATGAGAAACATTGAAGGAAATAACAAACGAATGAAATCAACAACAGAAGTCAGTCGTGCATTTGTGGTTACAGCAGCAATTGACCTTACCACGTGGAAGATTATAGCTACCTGCGTGACATCCGAGTCCAAGAAAATCAACAATGTGGAATGGCCTACTTGCATAATTGTTGATTAAACAAAAAAAAGGGAATAAGAACAGTCCCTTTTACCAAAGTAGTTTCCTTAGACACGTGCGTCAAGCTTTCGTCCCTGTGTAATACGATGAAAAGAGTTAGAATGAGAAACATTGAAGGAAATAACAAACAAATGAAATCAACAACAGAAGTCAGTCGTGCATTTGTGTCAGCAGCAATTGACCTTACCACGTGAGAGATCATAGCTACCTGCGTGACATCCGAGTCCAAGAAAATAAACAATGTGGAATGGCCTACTTGGATAATTGTTGATTAAACAAAAAAAAGGGAATAAGAACAGTCCCTTATACCAAAGTGGTTTCCTTCGACACGTGTCTCAAGCTTTCGCACCTCAGCAATACGATGAAAAGTGTTAGAATGAGAAACATTGAAGGAAATAACAAACAAATGAAATCAACAACAGAAGTCAGCCGTTCATTTGAGGTTACAGCAGCAATTGACCTTACCACGTGGGAGATTATAGCTACCTGCGTGTCATCCGAGTCCAAGAAAATCAACAATGTGGAATAGCTTACTTGGATAATTGTTCATTAAACGAAAAGAAGGGAATAAAAACAGTCCCTCATACCAAAGTGGTTTCTTTAGACACGTGTGTCAAGCTTTCGTCCCTGTGCAATACGATGAGAAGTGTTAGAATGAGAAACATTGAAGGAAATAACAAACGAATGAAATCAACAACAGATATCAGCCGTCCAATTGTGGTAACAGCAGCAATTGACCTTACCACGTGGGAGATTAGAGCTACCTGCGTGACATCCGAGTCCAAGAAAATCAACAATGTGGAATGGCTAACTTGGTTAATTGATCATTATACAGAATAAAGGGAATAAGAACAGTCCCTTATACCAATGTGGTTTCCATAGACACGTGTGTCAAGCTTTCGTCCCTGTGCAATACGATGAGAAGTGTTAGAATGAGAAACATTGAAGGAAATAACAAACGAATGAAATCAACAACAGAAGTCAGTCGTGCATTAGTGGTTACAGCAGCAATTGACCTTACCACGTGGGAGATTATAGCTACCTGCGTGACATCCGAGTCCAAGAAAATCAACAATGTGGAATGGCCCACTTGGATAATTAATGATTAAACAAAAAGCAGGGAATAAGAACAGTCCCTTATACCAAAGTGGTTTCCTTAGACACGTGTGTCAAGCTTCCGTCCCTGTGCAATACGATGAAAAGTGTTAGAATGAGAAACATTGAAGAAAATAACAAACGAATGAAATCAACAACAGAAGTCAGTCGTGCATTTGTGGTTACAGCAGCAATTGACCTTACCACGTGGGAGATTATAGCTACCTGCGTGACATCCGAGTCCAAAAAAAAAAAACAATGTGGAATGGCTTACTTGGATAATTGTTCATTAAACAAAAAAAAGGGAATGAGAACAGTCCCTTATACCCAAGTGGTTTCCTTAGACACGTGTGTCAAGCTTTCGTCCCTGTGCAATACGATGAAAAGTGTTAGAATGAGAAACATAGAAGGAAATAACAAACAAATGAAATCAACAACAGAAGTCAGACGTGCATTTGTGGTTACAGCAGCAATAGACCTTACCACGTGAGAGATTAAAGCTACCTGCGTGATATCCGAGTCCAAGAAAATCAACAATGTGGAATGGCTTACTTGGATAATTGTTCATTATACAAAAAGTAGGGAATAAGAACAGTCCCTTATACCAAAGTGGTTTCCTTCGACACGTGTCTCAAGCTTTCGCCCCTCAGCAATACGATGAAAAGTGTTAGAATGAGAAACATTGAAGGAAATAACAAACAAATGAAATCAACAACAGAAGTCAGCCGTTCATTTGAGGTTACAGCAGCAATTGACCTTACCACGTGGGAGATTATAGCTACCTGCGTGTCATCCGAGTCCAAGAAAATCAACAATGTGGAATGGCTAACTTGGTTAATTGATCATTATACAGAATAAGGGGGATAAGAACAGTCCCTTATACCAATGTGGTTTCCATAGACACGTGTGTCAAGCTTTCGTCCCTGTGCAATACGATGAGAAGTGTTAGAATGAGAAACATTGAAGGAAATAACAAACGAATGAAATCAACAACAGATATCAGCCGTCCAATTGTGGTAACAGCAGCAATTGACCTTACCACGTGGGAGATTAGAGCTACCTGCGTGACATCCGAGTCCAAGAAAATCAACAATGTGGAATGGCTTACTTGGATAATTGTTCATTAAACAAAAAGAAGGGATAAGAACAGTCCCTTATACCAAAGTAGTTTCCTTAGACACGTGTGTCAAGCTTTCGTCCCTGTGCAACACGATGAAAAGTGTTAGAATAAGAAACATTGAAGGAAATATCAAACGAATGAAATCAACAACAGAAGTCAGTCGTGCATTTGTGGTTACAGCAGCAATTGACCTTACCACGTGAGAGATCATAGCTACCTGCGTGACATCCGAGTCCAAGAAAATAAACAATGTGGAATGGCCTACTTGGATAATTGTTGATTAAACAAAAAAAAGGGAATAAGAACAGTCCCTTATACCAAAGTGGTTTCCTTCGACACGTGTCTCAAGCTTTCGCCCCTCAGCAATACGATGAAAAGTGTTAGAATGAGAAACATTGAAGGAAATAACAAACAAATGAAATCAACAACAGAAGTCAGCCGTTCATTTGAGGTTACAGCAGCAATTGACCTTACCACGTGGGAAATTATAACTTCCTGCGTGACATCCGTGTCCAAGAAAAACAAGAATGTGGAAGGCTTACTTGGATAATTGATCATTAAACGAAAAAAAAAGGGAATAAGAACAGTTCCTTATACCAAAGTGGTTTCTTTCGGCACATGTCTCAAGCTCTCGCCCCTCAGCAATACGATGAAAAGTGTTAGAATGAGAAACATTGAAGGAAATAACGAACAAATGAAATCAACAACAGAAGTCAGTCGTGCTTTTGTGGTTACAGCAGCAATTGACCTTACCACGTGGGAGATTATAGCTACCTGCGGGACATCCTAGTCCAAGAAAATCAACAATGTGTAATGGCCTACATGGATAATTATTCATTAAACAAAAAGTTATACCAAAGTGGTTTCCTAAGACACGTTTGTCAAGCTTTCGTCCCTGTGCAATACTATGAAAAGTGTTAGAATGAGAAACATTGAAGGAAATAACAAACAAATGAAATCAACAACAGAAGTCAGTAGTGCATTTGTGGTTACAGCAGCAATTGACCTTACCACGTGGGAGATTATATCTACCTGCGTGACATCCGAGTCTAAGAAAATCAACAATGTGGAATGGCTTACTTGGATAATTGTTCATTAAACAAAAAGAAGGGAATAAGAACAGTCAATTATACCAAAGTGGTTTCCTTAGACACGTGTGTCAAGCTTTCGTCCCTGTGCAATACGATGAAAAGTGTTAGAATGAGAAACATAGATGGAAATAACAAACAAATGAAATCAACAACAGAAGTCAGTCGTGCATTTGTGGTTACAGCAGCAATTGACCTTACCACGTGGTAGATTAAAGCTACCTGCGTGACATCCGAGTCCAAGAAAATCAACAATGTGGAATGGCTTACTTGGATAATTGTTCATTAAGCAAAAAGAAGGGAATGAGAACAGTCCCTTATACCAAAGTGGTTTCCTTAGACACGTGTGTCAAACTTTCGTCCCTGTGCAATACGATGAAAAGTGTTAAAATGAGAAACATTGAAGGAAATAACAAACGAATGAAATCAACAACAGAAGTCAGTCGTGCATTTGTGGTTACAGCAGCAATTGACCTTACCACGTGGGAGATTATAGCTACCTGCGTGACATCCTAGTCCAAGAAAATCAACAATGTGGAATGGCTTACTTGGATAATTGTTCATTAAGCAAAAAGAAGGGAATGAGAACAGTCCCTTATACCAAAGTGGTTTCCTTAGACACGTGTGTCAAGCTTTCGTTCCTGTGCAATACGATGAAAAGTGTTAGAATGAGAAACATTGAAGGAAATAACGAACAAATGAGATCAACAACAGAAGTCAGTCGTGCTTTTGTGGTTACAGCAGAAATTGACCTTACCACGTGGGAGATTATAGCTACCTGCGTGACATCCTAGTCCAAGAAAATCAACAATGTGTAATGCCCTACATGGATAAGTATTCATTAAACAAAAAGTTATACCAAAGTGGTTTCCTTCGACACGTGTCTCAAGCTTTCGCCCCTCAGCAATACGATGAAAAGTGTTAGAATGAGAAACATTGAAGGAAATAACAAACAAATGAAATCAACAACAGAAGTCAGTCGTGCATTTGTGGTTACAGCAGCAATTGACCTTACCACAAGGGAGATTATAACTACCTGCGTGTCATCCGAGTCCAAGATAATCAACAATGTGGAATGGCTTACTTGGATAATTGATCATTATACAGAAAGAAGGGAATAAGAACAGTCCCTTATACCAATGTGGTTTCCATAGACACGTGTGTCAAGCTTTCGTCCCTGTGCAATACGATGAGAAGTGTTAAAATGAAAAACATTGAAGGAAATAACAAACAAATGAAATCAACAACAGAAGTCAGCCGTCCAATTGTGGTTACAGCAGCAATTGACCTTACCACGCGGGAGATTATAGCTACCCGCGTGTTATCTGAGTCCAAAAAAACCAACAATGTGGAATGGCTTACTTGGATAATTCTTCATTATACAGAAAGAAGGAAATAAAAACAGTCCCTCATACCAATGAGGTTTCCTTAGACACGTATGTCAAGCTTTCGTCCCTGTGCATTACGATGAAAAGTGTAAGAATGAGAAACATTGAAGGAAATAACAAACAAATGAAATCAACAACAGAAGTCAGCCGTTCAATTGTTGTTACATCAGCAATTGATTTTACCACGTGGGAGATTATAGCTACCTGCGTGACATCCGAGTCCAAGAAAATCAACAATGTGAAATGGCTTACTTGAACAATTGTTCATCCACAACAGAAGTCAGCCGTCCATTTGTGGTAACAGCAGCAATTGACCTTACCACGTGGTAGGTTATAGCTACCTGCGTGACATCCGAGTCCAAGAAAACAATGTGGAATGGCTCACTTTTGATAATTGTTCATTAAACAAAGAAAACGGAAATAAGCACAGTCCCCCAAAGCAGAGCGGTTTCCTAAGACACGTGTGTCAAGCTTTCGTCCTCAGCAATACGATGAAA
This sequence comes from Harmonia axyridis, assembly GCF_914767665.1. Classification (NCBI taxonomy): domain Eukaryota; kingdom Metazoa; phylum Arthropoda; class Insecta; order Coleoptera; family Coccinellidae; genus Harmonia; species Harmonia axyridis. The sequence continues at coordinate 50,051,883 of NC_059503.1, read as the reverse complement.
AGTGTAAGAATGAGAATCATTGAAGGAAATAACAAACATATGAAATCAACAACAGAAGTCAGCCTTCCATTTGTGGTTACAGGAGCAATTGGCCTTACCACGTCGGAGATTATAGCTACCTGCGTGACATCCGAGTCCAAGAGAAACAACAATGTGAAATGGCTTACTTGAATAATTGTTCATTGAACAAAAAAAAAAGGGAATAAGAACAGTCCCTTATACCAATGTGGTTTCCTTAGACACGTGTGTCAATCTTTCGTCCCTGTGCGATACGATGAGAAGTGTTAGAATGAGAAACATAGAAGGAAATAACAAACAAATGAAATCAACAATAGAAGTCAGTCGTGCATTTTTGGTTACAGCAGCAATTGACTTTACCACGTGGGAGATTATAGCTACCTGCGTGACATCCGAGTCCAAGAAAATCAACAATGTGGAATGGCTTACTTGGATAATTGTTCATCAAAAAGAAAAAGGGAATAAGAACAGTCCCTTATACCAATGTGGTTTCCTTAGACACGTGTGTCAAGCTTTCGTCCCTGTGCGATACGATGAGAAGTGTTAGAATGAGAAACATAGAAGGAAATAACAAACAAATGAAATCAACAATAGAAGTCAGTCGTGCATTTGTGGTAACAGCAGCAATTGACCTTACCACGTGGGAGATGAGAGCTACCTGCGTGACATCCGAGTCCAAGAAAATCAACAATGTGGAATGGCTTACTTGGATAATTGTTCATTAAACAAAAAGAAGGGAATAAGAACAGTCCCTTATACCAAAGTGGTTTCCTTAGACACGTGTGTCAAGCTTTCGTCCCTGTGCAATACGATGAGAAGTGTTAGAATGAGAAACATTGAAGGAAATAAACGAATGAAATCAACAACAGAAGTCAGTCGTGCATTTGTGGTTACAGCAGCAATTGACCTTACCAAGTGGGAGATTATAGCTACCTGCGTGACATCCGAGTCTAAGAAAATCAACAATGTGGAATGGCTTACTTGGATAATTGTTCATTAATCAAAAAGAAGGGAATAAGAACAGTCCCTTATACCAAAGTGGTTTCCTTAGACACGTGTGTCAAGCTTTCGTCCCTGTGCAATACGATGAAAAGTGTTAGAATGAGAAACATTGAAGAAAATAACAAACGAATGAAATCAGCAACAGAAGTCAATCGTGCATTTTTGGTTACAGCAGCAATTGACTTCACCACGTGGGAGATTATAGCTACCTGCGTGACATCCGAGTCCAAGAAAATCAACAATGTGGAATGGCTTACTTGGATAATTGTTCATCAAAAAAAAAAAGGGAATAAGAACAATCCCTTATTCCAATGTGGTTTCCTTAGACACGTGTGTCAAGCTTTCGTCCCTGTGCAATACGATGAAAAGTGTTAGAATGAGAAACATAGAAGGAAATAACGAACAAATGAAATCAACAACAGAAGTCAGTCGTTCATTCGTGGTTACAGCAGCAATGGACCTTACCACGTGGGAGATTATAGCTCCCTGCGTGACATCCGAGTCCAAGAAAATCAACAATGTGTAATGGCCTACATGGATAATTATTCATTAAACAAAAAGTTATACCAAAGTGGTTTCCTTCGACACGTGTCTCAAGCTTTCGCCCCTCAGCAATACGATGAAAAGTGTTAGAATGAGAAACATTGAAGGAAATAACAAACAAATGAAATCAACAACAGAAGTCAGTCGTGCATTTGTGGTTACAGCAGCAATTGACCTTACCACGTGTGAGTTTATAACTACCTGCGTGTCATCCGAGTCCAAGATAATCAACAATGTGGAATGGCTCACTTGGATAATTGATCATTATACAGAAAGAAGGGAATAAGAACAGTCCCTTATACCAATGTGGTTTCCATAGACACGTGTGTCAAGCTTTCGTCCCTGTGCAATACGATGAGAAGTGTTAAAATGAAAAACATTGAAGGAAATAACAAACAAATGAAATCAACAACAGAAGTCAGCCGTCCAATTGTGGTTACAGCAGCAATTGACCTTACCACGTGGGAGATTATAGCTACCCGCGTGTCATCTGAGTCCAAAAAACCAACAATGTGGAATGGCTTACTTGGATAATTCTTCATTATACAGAAAGAAGGAAATAAAAACAGTCCCTCATACCAATGAGGTTTCCTTAGACACGTGTGTCAAGCTTTCGTCCCTGTGCATTACGATGAAAAGTGTAAGAATGAGAAACATTGAAGGAAATAACAAACAAATGAAATCAACAACAGAAGTCAGCCGTTCAATTGTTGTTAGAGCAGCAATTGATTTCACCACGTGGGAGATTATAGCTACCTGCGTGACATCCGAGTCCAAGAAAATCAACAATGTGGAATGGCCTACTTGGATAATTGTTGATTAAACAAAAAAAAAGGGAATAAGAACAGTCCCTCATACCAAAGTGGTTTCCTTAGACACGTGTGTCAAGCTTTCATCCCTGTGCAATACGATGAAAAGTGTTAGAATGAGAAACATAGAAGGAAATAACAAACAAATGAAATCAACATTAGAAGTCAGTCGTGCATTTGTGGTTACAGCAGCAATAGACCTTACCACGTGAGAGATTATAGCTACCTGCGTGACATCCGAGTCCAAGAAAATCAACAATGTGGAATGGCTTACTTGGATAATTGTTCATTAGACAAAAAGTAGGGAATAAGAACAGTCCCTTATACCAAAGTGGTTTCCTTAGACACGTGTGTCAAGCTTTCGTCCCTGTGCAATAAGATGAAAAGTGCAGTCGTGCATTTGTGGTTACAGCAGCAATTGACCTTACCACGTAGGAGATTATAGCTACCTGCGTGACATCCGAGTCCAAGAAAATCAACAATGTGGAATGGCTTACTTAGATAATTGTTCATTAAACAAAAAGAAGGGAATAAAAACAGTCCCTCATACCAAAGTGGTTTCCTTAGACACGTGTGTCAAGCTTTCGTCCCTGTGCAATACGATGAAAAGAGTTAGAATGAGAAACATAGAAGGAAATAACAAACAAATGAAATCAACAACAGAAGTCAGTCGTGCATTTGTGGTTACAGCAGCAATAGACCTTACCACGTGAGAGATTATAGCTACCTGCGTGACATCCGAGTCCAAGAAAATCAACAATGTGGAATGGCTTACTTGGATAATTGTTCATTAGACAAAAAGTAGGAAGAATAATAATTGTTCATTATACAGAAAGAAGGAAATAAGAACAGTCCCTTAAACCAAAGTGGTTTCCTTTGACACGTGTGGTAAGCTTTCGTCTCTCAGCAATACGATGAAAAGTGTTAGAATGAGAAACATTGAAGAAAATAACATACAAATGGAATCAACAACAGAAGTCAGGCGTCCAATTGTAGTTACAGCAGCAATTGACCTTACCACGTGGGAAATTATAGCTACCTGCGTGTCATCCGAGTCCAAGAAAATCAACAATGTGGAATGGCTTACTTGGATAATTGTTCATTAAACAAAAAGAAGGAAATAAGAACAGTCCCTTATACCAAAGTGGTTTCTTTAGACACGTGTGTCAAGCTTTCGTCCCTGTGCAATACGATGAAAAGAGTTAGAATGAGAAATATTGAAGAAAATAACATACAAATGAAATCAGCAACAGAAGTCAGACGTGCATTTGTGGTTACAGCAGCAATAGACCTTACCACGTGGGAGATTATAGCTACCTGCGTGACATCCGAGTCCAAGAAAATCAACAATGTGGAATGGCCTACTTGGATAATTATTGATCAAACAAAAAAAAAGGGAATGAGAACAGTCCCTCATACCAGAGTGGTTTCCTTAGACACGTGTGTCAAGCTTTCGTCCCTGTGCAATACGATGAAGAGAGTTAGAATGAGAAACATAGAAGGAAATAACAAACAAATGAAATCAACAACAGAAGTCAGTCGTGCATTTGTGGTTACAGCAGCAATAGACCTTACCACGTGAGAGATTATAGCTACCTGCGTGACATCCGAGTCCAAGAAAATCAACAATGTGGAATGGCTTACTTGGATAATTGTTCATTAGACAAAAAGTAGGGAAGAATAATAATTGTTCATTATACATAAAGAAGGGAATAAGAACAGTCCCTTAAACCAAAGTGGTTTCCTTTGACACGTGTGGTAAGCTTTCGTCTCTCAGCAAAACGATGAAAAGTGTTAGAATGAGAAACATTGAAGAAAATAACATACAAATGAAATCAACAACAGAAGTCAGACGTGCATTTGTGGTTACAGCAGCAATTGACCTTACCACGTGGGAGATTATAGCTACCTGCGTGACATCCGAGTCCAAGAAAAAAAACATGGTGGAATGGCTTACTTGGATAATTGTTCATTAAACAAAAAGAAGGGAATAAGAACAGTCCCTCATACCAAAGTGGTTTTCTCAGACACGTGTGTCAAGTTTTCGTCCCGTTGCAATACGATGAAAAGTGTTAGAATGAGAAACATTGAAGGAAATTACAAACGAATGAAATCAACAACAGAAGTCAGTCGTGCATTTGTGGTTACAGCAGCAATTGACCGTACCACGTGGGAGATTATAGCTACCTGCGTGACATCCGAGTCCAAGAAAATCAACAATGTGGAATGGCCTTCTTGGATAATTGTTGATTAAACAAAAAAAAGGGAATAAGAACAGTCCCCTATACCAAAGTGGTTTCCTTAGACACGTGTGTCAAGCTTTCATCCCTGTGCAATACGATGAAAAGTGTTAGAATGAGAAACATTGAAGGAAATAACGAACAAATGAAATCAACAACAGAAGTCAGTCGTGCTTTTGTGGTTACAGCAGAAATTGACCTTACCACGTGGGAGATTATAGCTACCTGCGTGACATCCTAGTCCAAGAAAATCAACAATGTGTAATGGCCTACATGGATAAGTATTCATTAAACAAAAAGTTATACCAAAGTGGTTTCCTTCGACACGTGTCTCAAGCTTTCGCCCCTCAGCAATACGATGAAAAGTGTTAGAATGAGAAACATTGAAGGAAATAACAAACAAATGAAATCAACAACAGAAGTCAGTCGTGCATTTGTGGTTACAGCAGCAATTGACCTTACCACAAGGGAGATTATAACTACCTGCGTGTCATCCGAGTCCAAGATAATCAACAATGTGGAATGGCTTACTTGGATAATTGATCATTATACAGAAAGAAGGGAATAAGAACAGTCCCTTATACCAATGTGGTTTCCATAGACACGTGTGTCAAGCTTTCGTCCCTGTGCAATACGATGAGAAGTATTAAAATGAAAAACATTGAAGGAAATAACAAACAAATGAAATCAACAACAGAAGTCAGCCGTCCAATTGTGGTTACAGCAGCAATTGACCTTACCACGTGGGAGATTATAGCTACCCGCGTGTTATCTGAGTCCAAAAAAACCAACAATGTGGAATGGCTTACTTGGATAATTCTTCATTATACAGAAAGAAGGAAATAAAAACAGTCCCTCATACCAATGAGGTTTCCTTAGACACGTATGTCAAGCTTTCGTCCCTGTGCATTACGATGAAAAGTGTAAGAATGAGAAACATTGAAGGAAATAACAAACAAATGAAATCAACAACAGAAGTCAGCCGTTCAATTGTTGTTACATCAGCAATTGATTTTACCACGTGGGAGATTATAGCTACCTGCGTGACATCCGAGTCCAAGAAAATCAACAATGTGGAATGGCTTACTTGAACAATTGTTCATCCACAACAGAAGTCAGCCGTCCATTTGTGGTAACAGCAGCAATTGACCTTACCACGTGGTAGGTTATAGCTACCTGCGTGACATCCGAGTCCAAGAAAACAATGTGGAATGGCTCACTTTTGATAATTGTTCATTAAACAAAGAAAACGGAAATAAGCACAGTCCCCCAAAGCAGAGCGGTTTCCTAAGACACGTGTGTCAAGCTTTCGTCCTCAGCAATACGATGAAAAGTGTAAGAATGAGAATCATTGAAGGAAATAACAAACATATGAAATCAACAACAGAAGTCAGCCTTCCATTTGTGGTTACAGGAGCAATTGGCCTTACCACGTCGGAGATTATAGCTACCTGCGTGACTTCCGAGTCCAAGGGAAACAACAATGTGAAATGGCTTACTTGAATAATTGTTCATTGAACAAAAAAAAAAGGGAATAAGAACAGTCCCTTATACCAATGTGGTTTCCTTAGACACGTGTGTCAATCTTTCGTCCCTGTGCGATACGATGAGAAGTGTTAGAATGAGAAACATAGAAGGAAATAACAAACAAATGAAATCAACAATAGAAGTCAGTCGTGCATTTTTGGTTACAGCAGCAATTGACTTTACCACGTGGGAGATTATAGCTACCTGCGTGACATCCGAGTCCAAGAAAATCAACAATGTGGAATGGCTTACTTGGATAATTGTTCATCAAAAAGAAAAAGGGAATAAGAACAGTCCCTTATACCAATGTGGTTTCCTTAGACACGTGTGTCAAGCTTTCGTCCCTGTGCGATACGATGAGAAGTGTTAGAATGAGAAACATAGAAGGAAATAACAAACAAATGAAATCAACAATAGAAGTCAGTCGTGCATTTGTGGTAACAGCAGCAATTGACCTTACCACGTGGGAGATGAGAGCTACCTGCGTGACATCCGAGTCCAAGAAAATCAACAATGTGGAATGGCTTACTTGGATAATTGTTCATTAAACAAAAAGAAGGGAATAAGAACAGTCCCTTATACCAAAGTGGTTTCCTTAGACACGTGTGTCAAGCTTTCGTCCCTGTGCAATACGATGAGAAGTGTTAGAATGAGAAACATTGAAGGAAATAAACGAATGAAATCAACAATAGAAGTCAGTCGTGCATTTGTGGTTACAGCAGCAATTGACCTTACCAAGTGGGAGATTATAGCTACCTGCGTGACATCCGAGTCTAAGAAAATCAACAATGTGGAATGGCTTACTTGGATAATTGTTCATTAATCAAAAAGAAGGGAATAAGAACAGTCCCTTATACCAAAGTGGTTTCCTTAGACACGTGTGTCAAGCTTTCGTCCCTGTGCAATACGATGAAAAGTGTTAGAATGAGAAACATTGAAGAAAATAACAAACGAATGAAATCAGCAACAGAAGTCAGTCGTGCATTTTTGGTTACAGCAGCAATTGACTTTACCACGTGGGAGATTATAGCTACCTGCGTGACATCCGAGTCCAAGAAAATCAACAATGTGGAATGGCTTACTTGGATAATTGTTCATCAAAAAAAAAAAGGGAATAAGAACAATCCCTTATTCCAATGTGGTTTCCTTAGACACGTGTGTCAAGCTTTCGTCCCTGTGCAATACGATGAAAAGTGTTAGAATGAGAAACATAGAAGGAAATAACAAACAAATGAAATCAACAACAGAAGTCAGTCGTTCATTCGTGGTTACAGCAGCAATGGACCTTACCACGTGGGAGATTATAGCTCCCTGCGTGACATCCGAGTCCAAGAAAATCAACAATGTGTAATGGCCTACATGGATAATTATTCATTAAACAAAAAGTTATACCAAAGTGGTTTCCTTCGACACGTGTCTCAAGCTTTCGCCCCTCAGCAATACGATGAAAAGTGTTAGAATGAGAAACATTGAAGGAAATAACAAACAAATGAAATCCACAACAGAAGTCAGTCGTGCATTTGTGGTTACAGCAGCAATTGACCTTACCACGTGTGAGTTTATAACTACCTGCGTGTCATCCGAGTCCAAGATAATCAACAATGTGGAATGGCTCACTTGAATAATTGATCATTATACAGAAAGAAGGGAATAAGAACAGTCCCTTATACCAATGTGGTTTCCATAGACACGTGTGTCAAGCTTTCGTCCCTGTGCAATACGATGAGAAGTGTTAAAATGAAAAACATTGAAGGAAATAACAAACAAATGAAATCAACAACAGAAGTCAGCCGTCCAATTGTGGTTACAGCAGCAATTGACCTTACCACGTGGGAGATTATAGCTACCCGCGTGTCATCTGAGTCCAAAAAAACCAACAATGTGGAATGGCTTACTTGGATAATTCTTCATTATACAGAAAGAAGGAAATAAAAACAGTCCCTCATACCAATGAGGTTTCCTTAGACACGTGTGTCAAGCTTTCGTCCCTGTGCATTACGATGAAAAGTGTAAGAATGAGAAACATTGAAGGAAATAACAAACAAATGAAATCAACAACAGAAGTCAGCCGTTCAATTGTTGTTACAGCAGCAATTGATTTCACCACGTGGGAGATTATAGCTACCTGCGTGACATCCGAGTCCAAGAAAATCAACAATGTGGAATGGCCTACTTGGATAATTGTTGATTAAACAAAAAAAAAGGGAATAAGAACAGTCCCTTATACCAAAGTGGTTTCCTTAGACACGTGTGTCAAGCTTTCATCCCTGTGCAATACGATGAAAAGTGTTAGAATGAGAAACATAGAAGGAAATAACAAACAAATGAAATCAACATTAGAAGTCAGTCGTGCATTTGTGGTTACAGCAGCAATAGACCTTACCACGTGAGAGATTATAGCTACCTGCGTGACATCCGAGTCCAAGAAAATCAACAATGTGGAATGGCTTACTTGGATAATTGTTCATTAGACAAAAAGTAGGGAATAAGAACAGTCCCTTATACCAAAGTGGTTTCCTTAGACACGTGTGTCAAGCTTTCGTCCCTGTGCAATAAGATGAAAAGTGCAGTCGTGCATTTGTGGTTACAGCAGCAATTGACCTTACCACGTAGGAGATTATAGCTACCTGCGTGACATCCGAGTCCAAGAAAATCAACAATGTGGAATGGCTTACTTATACTTATAGCTACCTGCGTGACTTCCGAGTCCAAGGGAAACAACAATGTGAAATGGCTTACTTGAATAATTGTTCATTGAACAAAAACAAAAGGGAATAAGAACAGTCCCTTATACCAATGTGGTTTCCTTAGACACGTGTGTCAATCTTTCGTCCCTGTGCGATACGATGAGAAGTGTTAGAATGAGAAACATAGAAGGAAATAACAAACAAATGAAATCAACAATAGAAGTCAGTCGTGCATTTTTGGTTACAGCAGCAATTGACTTTACCACGTGGGAGATTATAGCTACCTGCGTGACATCCGAGTCCAAGAAAATCAACAATGTGGAATGGCTTACTTGGATAATTGTTCATCAAAAAGAAAAAGGGAATAAGAACAGTCCCTTATACCAATGTGGTTTCCTTAGACACGTGTGTCAAGCTTTCGTCCCTGTGCGATACGATGAGAAGTGTTAGAATGAGAAACATAGAAGGAAATAACAAACAAATGAAATCAACAATAGAAGTCAGTCGTGCATTTGTGGTAACAGCAGCAATTGACCTTACCACGTGGGAGATGAGAGCTACCTGCGTGACATCCGAGTCCAAGAAAATCAACAATGTGGAATGGCTTACTTGGATAATTGTTCATTAAACAAAAAGAAGGGAATAAGAACAGTCCCTTATACCAAAGTGGTTTCCTTAGACACGTGTGTCAAGCTTTCGTCCCTGTGCAATACGATGAGAAGTGTTAGAATGAGAAACATTGAAGGAAATAAACGAATGAAATCAACAATAGAAGTCAGTCGTGCATTTGTGGTTACAGCAGCAATTGACCTTACCAAGTGGGAGATTATAGCTACCTGCGTGACATCCGAGTCTAAGAAAATCAACAATGTGGAATGGCTTACTTGGATAATTGTTCATTAATCAAAAAGAAGGGAATAAGAACAGTCCCTTATACCAAAGTGGTTTCCTTAGACACGTGTGTCAAGCTTTCGTCCCTGTGCAATACGATGAAAAGTGTTAGAATGAGAAACATTGAAGAAAATAACAAACGAATGAAATCAGCAACAGAAGTCAGTCGTGCATTTTTGGTTACAGCAGCAATTGACTTTACCACGTGGGAGATTATAGCTACCTGCGTGACATCCGAGTCCAAGAAAATCAACAATGTGGAATGGCTTACTTGGATAATTGTTCATCAAAAAAAAAAAGGGAATAAGAACAATCCCTTATTCCAATGTGGTTTCCTTAGACACGTGTGTCAAGCTTTCGTCCCTGTGCAATACGATGAAAAGTGTTAGAATGAGAAACATAGAAGGAAATAACAAACAAATGAAATCAACAACAGAAGTCAGTGGTTCATTCGTGGTTACAGCAGCAATGGACCTTACCACGTGGGAGATTATAGCTACCTGCGTGACATCCTAGTCCAAGAAAATCAACAATGTGTAATGGCCTACATGGATAAGTATTCATTAAACAAAAAGTTATACCAAAGTGGTTTCCTTCGACACGTGTCTCAAGCTTTCGCCCCTCAGCAATACGATGAAAAGTGTTAGAATGAGAAACATTGAAGGAAATAACAAACAAATGAAATCAACAACAGAAGTCAGTCGTGCATTTGTGGTTACAGCAGCAATTGACCTTACCACAAGGGAGATTATAACTACCTGCGTGTCATCCGAGTCCAAGATAATCAACAATGTGGAATGGCTTACTTGGATAATTGATCATTATACAGAAAGAAGGGAATAAGAACAGTCCCTTATACCAATGTGGTTTCCATAGACACGTGTGTCAAGCTTTCGTCCCTGTGCAATACGATGAGAAGTATTAAAATGAAAAACATTGAAGGAAATAACAAACAAATGAAATCAACAACAGAAGTCAGCCGTCCAATTGTGGTTACAGCAGCAATTGACCTTACCACGTGGGAGATTATAGCTACCCGCGTGTTATCTGAGTCCAAAAAAACCAACAATGTGGAATGGCTTACTTGGATAATTCTTCATTATACAGAAAGAAGGAAATAAAAACAGTCCCTCATACCAATGAGGTTTCCTTAGACACGTATGTCAAGCTTTCGTCCCTGTGCATTACGATGAAAAGTGTAAGAATGAGAAACATTGAAGGAAATAACAAACAAATGAAATCAACAACAGAAGTCAGCCGTTCAATTGTTGTTACATCAGCAATTGATTTTACCACGTGGGAGATTATAGCTACCTGCGTGACATCCGAGTCCAAGAAAATCAACAATGTGGAATGGCTTACTTGAACAATTGTTCATCCACAACAGAAGTCAGCCGTCCATTTGTGGTAACAGCAGCAATTGACCTTACCACGTGGTAGGTTATAGCTACCTGCGTGACATCCGAGTCCAAGAAAACAATGTGGAATGGCTCACTTTTGATAATTGTTCATTAAACAAAGAAAACGGAAATAAGCACAGTCCCCCAAAGCAGAGCGGTTTCCTAAGACACGTGTGTCAAGCTTTCGTCCTCAGCAATACGATGAAAAGTGTAAGAATGAGAATCATTGAAGGAAATAACAAACATATGAAATCAACAACAGAAGTCAGCCTTCCATTTGTGGTTACAGGAGCAATTGGCCTTACCACGTCGGAGATTATAGCTACCTGCGTGACTTCCGAGTCCAAGGGAAACAACAATGTGAAATGGCTTACTTGAATAATTGTTCATTGAACAAAAAAAAAAGGGAATAAGAACAGTCCCTTATACCAATGTGGTTTCCTTAGACACGTGTGTCAATCTTTCGTCCCTGTGCGATACGATGAGAAGTGTTAGAATGAGAAACATAGAAGGAAATAACAAACAAATGAAATCAACAATAGAAGTCAGTCGTGCATTTTTGGTTACAGCAGCAATTGACTTTACCACGTGGGAGATTATAGCTACCTGCGTGACATCCGAGTCCAAGAAAATCAACAATGTGGAATGGCTTACTTGGATAATTGTTCATCAAAAAGAAAAAGGGAATAAGAACAGTCCCTTATACCAATGTGGTTTCCTTAGACACGTGTTTCAAGCTTTCGTCCCTGTGCGATACGATGAGAAGTGTTAGAATGAGAAACATAGAAGGAAATAACAAACAAATGAAATCAACAATAGAAGTCAGTCGTGCATTTGTGGTAACAGCAGCAATTGACCTTACCACGTGGGAGATGAGAGCTACCTGCGTGACATCCGAGTCCAAGAAAATCAACAATGTGGAATGGCTTACTTGGATAATTGTTCATTAAACAAAAAGAAGGGAATAAGAACAGTCCCTTATACCAAAGTGGTTTCCTTAGACACGTGTGTCAAGCTTTCGTCCCTGTGCAATACGATGAGAAGTGTTAGAATGAGAAACATTGAAGGAAATAAACGAATGAAATCAACAATAGAAGTCAGTCGTGCATTTGTGGTTACAGCAGCAATTGACCTTACCAAGTGGGAGATTATAGCTACCTGCGTGACATCCGAGTCTAAGAAAATCAACAATGTGGAATGGCTTACTTGGATAATTGTTCATTAATCAAAAAGAAGGGAATAAGAACAGTCCCTTATACCAAAGTGGTTTCCTTAGACACGTGTGTCAAGCTTTCGTCCCTGTGCAATACGATGAAAAGTGTTAGAATGAGAAACATTGAAGAAAATAACAAACGAATGAAATCAGCAACAGAAGTCAGTCGTGCATTTTTGGTTACAGCAGCAATTGACTTTACCACGTGGGAGATTATAGCTACCTGCGTGACATCCGAGTCTAAGAAAATCAACAATGTGGAATGGCTTACTTGGATAATTGTTCATTAATCAAAAAGAAGGGAATAAGAACAATCCCTTATTCCAATGTGGTTTCCTTAGACACGTGTGTCAAGCTTTCGTCCCTGTGCAATACGATGAAAAGTGTTAGAATGAGAAACATAGAAGGAAATAACAAACAAATGAAATCAACAACAGAAGTCAGTCGTTCATTCGTGGTTACAGCAGCAATGGACCTTACCACGTGGGAGATTATAGCTCCCTGCGTGACATCCGAGTCCAAGAAAATCAACAATGTGTAATGGCCTACATGGATAATTATTCATTAAACAAAAAGTTATACCAAAGTGGTTTCCTTCGACACGTGTCTCAAGCTTTCGCCCCTCAGCAATACGATGAAAAGTGTTAGAATGAGAAACATTGAAGGAAATAACAAACAAATGAAATCCACAACAGAAGTCAGTCGTGCATTTGTGGTTACAGCAGCAATTGACCTTACCACGTGTGAGTTTATAACTACCTGCGTGTCATCCGAGTCCAAGATAATCAACAATGTGGAATGGCTCACTTGGATAATTGATCATTATACAGAAAGAAGGGAATAAGAACAGTCCCTTATACCAATGTGGTTTCCATAGACACGTGTGTCAAGCTTTCGTCCCTGTGCAATACGATGAGAAGTGTTAAAATGAAAAACATTGAAGGAAATAACAAACAAATGAAATCAACAACAGAAGTCAGCCGTCCAATTGTGGTTACAGCAGCAATTGACCTTACCACGTGGGAGATTATAGCTACCCGCGTGTCATCTGAGTCCAAAAAAACCAACAATGTGGAATGGCTTACTTGGATAATTCTTCATTATACAGAAAGAAGGAAATAAAAACAGTCCCTCATACCAATGAGGTTTCCTTAGACACGTGTGTCAAGCTTTCGTCCCTGTGCATTACGATGAAAAGTGTAAGAATGAGAAACATTGAAGGAAATAACAAACAAATGAAATCAACAACAGAAGTCAGCCGTTCAATTGTTGTTACAGCAGCAATTGATTTCACCACGTGGGAGATTATAGCTACCTGCGTGACATCCGAGTCCAAGAAAATCAACAATGTGGAATGGCCTACTTGGATAATTGTTGATTAAACAAAAAAAAAGGGAATAAGAACAGTCCCTTATACCAAAGTGGTTTCCTTAGACACGTGTGTCAAGCTTTCATCCCTGTGCAATACGATGAAAAGTGTTAGAATGAGAAACATAGAAGGAAATAACAAACAAATGAAATCAACATTAGAAGTCAGTCGTGCATTTGTGGTTACAGCAGCAATAGACCTTACCACGTGAGAGATTATAGCTACCTGAGTTACATCCGAGTCCAAGAAAATCAACAATGTGGAATGGCTTACTTGGATAATTGTTCATTAGACAAAAAGTAGGGAATAAGAACAGTCCCTTATACCAAAGTGGTTTCCTTAGACACGTGTGTCAAGCTTTCGTCCCTGTGCAATAAGATGAAAAGTGCAGTCGTGCATTTGTGGTTACAGCAGCAATTGACCTTACCACGTAGGAGATTATAGCTACCTGCGTGACATCCGAGTCCAAGAAAATCAACAATGTGGAATGGCTTACTTATACTTATAGCTACCTGCGTGACTTCCGAGTCCAAGGGAAACAACAATGTGAAATGGCTTACTTGAATAATTGTTCATTGAACAAAAAAAAAAGGGAATAAGAACAGTCCCTTATACCAATGTGGTTTCCTTAGACACGTGTGTCAATCTTTCGTCCCTGTGCGATACGATGAGAAGTGTTAGAATGAGAAACATAGAAGGAAATAACAAACAAATGAAATCAACAATAGAAGTCAGTCGTGCATTTTTGGTTACAGCAGCAATTGACTTTACCACGTGGGAGATTATAGCTACCTGCGTGACATCCGAGTCCAAGAAAATCAACAATGTGGAATGGCTTACTTGGATAATTGTTCATCAAAAAGAAAAAGGGAATAAGAACAGTCCCTTATACCAATGTGGTTTCCTTAGACACGTGTGTCAAGCTTTCGTCCCTGTGCGATACGATGAGAAGTGTTAGAATGAGAAACATAGAAGGAAATAACAAACAAATGAAATCAACAATAGAAGTCAGTCGTGCATTTGTGGTAACAGCAGCAATTGACCTTACCACGTGGGAGATGAGAGCTACCTGCGTGACATCCGAGTCCAAGAAAATCAACAATGTGGAATGGCTTACTTGGATAATTGTTCATTAAACAAAAAGAAGGGAATAAGAACAGTCCCTTATACCAAAGTGGTTTCCTTAGACACGTGTGTCAAGCTTTCGTCCCTGTGCAATACGATGAGAAGTGTTAGAATGAGAAACATTGAAGGAAATAAACGAATGAAATCAACAATAGAAGTCAGTCGTGCATTTGTGGTTACAGCAGCAATTGACCTTACCAAGTGGGAGATTATAGCTACCTGCGTGACATCCGAGTCTAAGAAAATCAACAATGTGGAATGGCTTACTTGGATAATTGTTCATTAATCAAAAAGAAGGGAATAAGAACAGTCCCTTATACCAAAGTGGTTTCCTTAGACACGTGTGTCAAGCTTTCGTCCCTGTGCAATACGATGAAAAGTGTTAGAATGAGAAACATTGAAGAAAATAACAAACGAATGAAATCAGCAACAGAAGTCAGTCGTGCATTTTTGGTTACAGCAGCAATTGACTTTACCACGTGGGAGATTATAGCTACCTGCGTGACATCCGAGTCCAAGAAAATCAACAATGTGGAATGGCTTACTTGGATAATTGTTCATCAAAAAAAAAAAGGGAATAAGAACAATCCCTTATTCCAATGTGGTTTCCTTAGACACGTGTGTCAAGCTTTCGTCCCTGTGCAATACGATGAAAAGTGTTAGAATGAGAAACATAGAAGGAAATAACAAACAAATGAAATCAACAACAGAAGTCAGTCGTTCATTCGTGGTTACAGCAGCAATGGACCTTACCACGTGGGAGATTATAGCTCCCTGCGTGACATCCGAGTCCAAGAAAATCAACAATGTGTAATGGCCTACATGGATAATTATTCATTAAACAAAAAGTTATACCAAAGTGGTTTCCTTCGACACGTGTCTCAAGCTTTCGCCCCTCAGCAATACGATGAAAAGTGTTAGAATGAGAAACATTGAAGGAAATAACAAACAAATGAAATCCACAACAGAAGTCAGTCGTGCATTTGTGGTTACAGCAGCAATTGACCTTACCACGTGTGAGTTTATAACTACCTGCGTGTCATCCGAGTCCAAGATAATCAACAATGTGGAATGGCTCACTTGGATAATTGATCATTATACAGAAAGAAGGGAATAAGAACAGTCCCTTATACCAATGTGGTTTCCATAGACACGTGTGTCAAGCTTTCGTCCCTGTGCAATACGATGAGAAGTGTTAAAATGAAAAACATTGAAGGAAATAACAAACAAATGAAATCAACAACAGAAGTCAGCCGTCCAATTGTGGTTACAGCAGCAATTGACCTTACCACGTGGGAGATTATAGCTACCCGCGTGTCATCTGAGTCCAAAAAAACCAACAATGTGGAATGGCTTACTTGGATAATTCTTCATTATACAGAAAGAAGGAAATAAAAACAGTCCCTCATACCAATGAGGTTTCCTTAGACACGTGTGTCAAGCTTTCGTCCCTGTGCATTACGATGAAAAGTGTAAGAATGAGAAACATTGAAGGAAATAACAAACAAATGAAATCAACAACAGAAGTCAGCCGTTCAATTGTTGTTACAGCAGCAATTGATTTCACCACGTGGGAGATTATAGCTACCTGCGTGACATCCGAGTCCAAGCAAATCAACAATGTGGAATGGCCTACTTGGATAATTGTTGATTAAACAAAAAAAAAGGGAATAAGAACAGTCCCTTATACCAAAGTGGTTTCCTTAGACACGTGTGTCAAGCTTTCATCCCTGTGCAATACGATGAAAAGTGTTAGAATGAGAAACATAGAAGGAAATAACAAACAAATGAAATCAACATTAGAAGTCAGTCGTGCATTTGTGGTTACAGCAGCAATAGACCTTACCACGTGAGAGATTATAGCTACCTGCGTGACATCCGAGTCCAAGAAAATCAACAATGTGGAATGGCTTACTTGGATAATTGTTCATTAGACAAAAAGTAGGGAATAAGAACAGTCCCTTATACCAAAGTGGTTTCCTTAGACACGTGTGTCAAGCTTTCGTCCCTGTGCAATAAGATGAAAAGTGCAGTCGTGCATTTGTGGTTACAGCAGCAATTGACCTTACCACGTAGGAGATTATAGCTACCTGCGTGACATCCGAGTCCAAGAAAATCAACAATGTGGAATGGCTTACTTAGATAATTGTTCATTAAACAAAAAGAAGGGAATAAAAACAGTCCCTCATACCAAAGTGGTTTCCTTAGACACGTGTGTCAAGCTTTCGTCCCTGTGCAATACGATGAAAAGAGTTAGAATGAGAAACATAGAAGGAAATAACAAACAAATGAAATCAACAACAGAAGTCAGTCGTGCATTTGTGGTTACAGCAGCAATAGACCTTACCACGTGAGAGATTATAGCTACCTGCGTGACATCCGAGTCCAAGAAAATCAACAATGTGGAATGGCTTACTTGGATAATTGTTCATTAGACAAAAAGTAGGGAAGAATAATAATTGTTCATTATACAGAAAGAAGGGAATAAGAACAGTCCCTTAAACCAAAGTGGTTTCCTTTGACACGTGTGGTAAGCTTTCGTCTCTCAGCAATACGATGAAAAGTGTTAGAATGAGAAACATTGAAGAAAATAACATACAAATGGAATCAACAACAGAAGTCAGGCGTCCAATTGTAGTTACAGCAGCAATTGACCTTACCACGTGGGAAATTATAGCTACCTGCGTGTCATCCGAGTCCAAGAAAATCAACAATGTGGAATGGCTTACTTGGATAATTGTTCATTAAACAAAAAGAAGGAAATAAGAACAGTCCCTTATACCAAAGTGGTTTCCTTAGACACGTGTGTCAAGCTTTCGTCCCTGTGCAATACGATGAAAAGAGTTAGAATGAGAAACATTGAAGAAAATAACATACAAATGAAATCAGCAACAGAAGTCAGACGTGCATTTGTGGTTACAGCAGCAATAGACCTTACCACGTGGGAGATTATAGCTACCTGCGTGACATCCGAGTCCAAGAAAATCAACAATGTGGAATGGCCTACTTGGATAATTATTGATCAAACAAAAAAAAAGGGAATGAGAACAGTCCCTTATACCAGAGTGGTTTCCTTAGACACGTGTGTCAAGCTTTCGTCCCTGTGCAATACGATGAAGAGAGTTAGAATGAGAAACATAGAAGGAAATAACAAACAAATGAAATCAACAACAGAAGTCAGTCGTGCATTTGTGGTTACAGCAGCAATAGACCTTACCACGTGAGAGATTATAGCTACCTGCGTGACATCCGAGTCCAAGAAAATCAACAATGTGGAATGGCTTACTTGGATAATTGTTCATTAGACAAAAAGTAGGGAAGAATAATAATTGTTCATTATACATAAAGAAGGGAATAAGAACAGTCCCTTAAACCAAAGTGGTTTCCTTTGACACGTGTGGTAAGCTTTCGTCTCTCAGCAAAACGATGAAAAGTGTTAGAATGAGAAACATTGAAGAAAATAACATACAAATGAAATCAACAACAGAAGTCAGACGTGCATTTGTGGTTACAGCAGCAATTGACCTTACCACGTGGGAGATTATAGCTACCTGCGTGACATCCGAGTCCAAGAAAAAAAACAATGTGGAATGGCTTACTTGGATAATTGTTCATTAAACAAAAAAAAGGGAATAAGAACAGTCCCTCATACCTAGGTGGTTTTCTCAGACACGTGTGTCAAGCTTTCGTCCCGTTGCAATACGATGAAAAGTGTTAGAATGAGAAACATTGAAGGAAATTACAAACGAATGAAATCAACAACAGAAGTCAGTCGTGCATTTGTGGTTACAGCAGCAATTGACCGTACCACGTGGGAGATTATAGCTACCTGCGTAACATCCGAGTCCAAGAAAATCAACAATGTGGAATGGCCTTCTTGGATAATTGTTGATTAAACAAAAAAAAGGGAATAAGAACAGTCCCCTATACCAAAGTGGTTTCCTTAGACACGTGTGTCAAGCTTTCATCCCTGTGCAATACGATGAAAAGTGTTAGAATGAGAAACATAGAAGGAAATAACAAACAAATGAAATCAACAACAGAAGTCAGTCGTGCATTTGTGGTTACAGCAGCAATAGACCTTACCACGTGAGAGATTATAGCTACCTGCGTGACATCCGAGTCCAAGAAAATCAACAATGTGGAATGGCTTACTTGGATAATTGTTGATTAAACAAAAAAAAGGGAATAAGAACAGTCCCCTATACCAAAGTGGTTTCCTTAGACACGTGTGTCAAGCTTTCATCCCTGTGCAATACGATGAAAAGTGTTAGAATGAGAAACATAGAAGGAAATAACAAACAAATGAAATCAACAACAGAAGTAAGTCGTGCATTTGTGGTTACAGCAGCAATAGACCTTACCACGTGAGAGATTATAGCTACCTGCGTGACATCCGAGTCCAAGAAAAAAAAACAATGTGGAATGGCTTACTTGGATAATTGTTCATTAGACAAAAAGTAGGGAATAAGAACAGTCCCTTATACCAAAGTGGTTTCCTTAGACACGTGTGTCAAGCTTTCGTCCCTGTGCAATACGATGAAAAGTGTTAGAATGAGAAACATTGAAGGAAATTACAAACGAATGAAATCAACAACAGAAGTGAGTCGTGCATTTGTGGTTACAGCAGCAATTGACCGTACCACGTGGGAGATTATAGCTACCTGCGTGACATCCGAGTCCAAGAAAATCAACAATGTGGAATGGCCTACTTGGATAATTGTTGATTAAACAAAAAAAAAGGGAATAAGAGCAGTCTCCTATACCAAAGTGGTTTCCTTAGACACGGGTGTCAAGCTTTCGTCCCTGTGCAATACGATGAAAAGTGTTAGAATGAGAAACATAGAAGGAAATAACAAACAAATGAAATCAACAACAGAAGTCAGTCGTGCATTTGTGGTTACAGCAGCAATTGACCTTACCACGTAGGAGATTATAGCTACCTGCATGACATCCGAGTCCAAGAAAATCAACAATGTGGAATGGCTTACTTGGATAATTGTTCATTAGACAAAAAGTAGGGAAGAATAATAATTGTTCATTATACATAAAGAAGGGAATAAAAACATTCCCTTAAACCAAAGTGGTTTCCTTTGACACGTGTGGTAAGCTTTCGTCTCTCAGCAATACGATGAAAAGTGTTAGAATGAGAAACATTGAAGAAAATAACATACAAATGGAATCAACAACAGAAGTCAGCCGTCCAATTGTGGTTACAGCAGCAATTGACCGTACCACGTAGGAGATTATAGCTACCTGCGTGACATCCGAGTCCAAGAAAATCAACAATGTGGAATGGCTTACTTGGATAATTGTTCATTAAACAAAAAGAGGGGAATAAAAACAGTCCCTCATACCAAAGTGGTTTCCTTAGACACGGGTGTCAAGCTTTCGTCCCTGTGCAATATGATGAAAAGTGTTAGAATGAGAAACATAGAAGGAAATAACAAACAAATGAAATCAACAACAGAAGTCAGTCGTGCATTTGTGGTTACAGCAGCAATAGACCTTACCAAGTGAGAGATTATAGCTACCTGCGTGACATCCGAGACCAAGAAAATCAACAATGTGGAATGGCTTACTTGGATAATTGTTCATTAGACAAAAAGTAGGGAAGAATAATAATTGTTCATTATACAGAAAGAAGGGAATAAAAACATTCCCTTAAACCAAAGTGGTTTCCTTTGACACGTGTGGTAAGCTTTCGTCTCTCAGCAATACGATGAAAAGTGTTAGAATGTGAAACATTGAAGAAAATAACATACAAATGGAATCAACAACAGAAGTCAGCCGTCCAATTGTGGTTACAGCAGCAATTGACCTTACCACGTGGGAGATTATAGCTACCCGCGTGTCATCCGAGTCCAAGAAAATCAACAATGTGGAATGGCTTACTTGGATAATTGTTGATTAAACAAAAAAAAAAGAATGAGAACAGTCCCTTTTACCAATGTGATTTCCTTAGACACGTGTGTCAAGCTTTCGTCCCTGTGCAATACAATGAGAAGTGTTAGAATGAGAAACATTGAAGGAAATAACAAACAAATGAAATCAACAACAGAAGCATTTGTGATAACAGCAGCAATTGACCTTACCAGGTGGGAGATTAAAGCTACCTGCGTGACATCCGAGTCTAAGAAAATCAACAATGTGGAATGGCTTACTTGGATAATTGATCATTATACAGAAAGAAGGAAATAAGAACAGTCCCTTATACCAATGTGGTTTCCATAGACACGTGTGTCAAGCTTTCGTCCCTGTGCAATACGATGAGAAGTGTTAGAATGAGAAACATTGAAGGAAATAAACAAATGAAATCAACAACAGAAGTCAGTCGTGCATTTGTGGTTACAGCAGCAATAGACCTTACCAAGTGAGAGATTATAGCTACCTGCGTGACATCCGAGACCAAGAAAATCAACAATGTGGAATGGCTTACTTGGATAATTGTTCATTAGACAAAAAGTAGGGAAGAATAATAATTGTTCATTATACAGAAAGAAGGGAATAAAAACATTCCCTTAAACCAAAGTGGTTTCCTTTGACACGTGTGGTAAGCTTTCGTCTCTCAGCAATACGATGAAAAGTGTTAGAATGTGAAACATTGAAGAAAATAACATACAAATGGAATCAACAACAGAAGTCAGCCGTCCAATTGTGGTTACAGCAGCAATTGACCTTACCACGTGGGAAATTATAGCTACCTGCGTGTCATCCGAGTCCAAGAAGATCAACAATGTGGAATGGCTTACTTGGATAATTGTTCATTAAACAAAAAGAAGGGAAAAAGAACAGTCCCTTAAACCAAAGTGGTTTCCTTTGACACGTGTGGTAAGCTTTCGTCTCTCAGCAATACGATGAAAAGTGTTAGAATGAGAAACATTGAAGAAAATAACATACAAATGAAATCAACAACAGAAGTCACACGTGCATTTGTGGTTACAGCAGCAATTGACCTTACCACGTGGAAGATTATAGCTACCTGCGTGACATCAGAGTCCAAGAAAAAAAAACAATGTGGAATGGCTTACTTGGATAATTGTTCATTAAACCAAAAGAAGGGAATAAGAACAGTCCCTCATAACAAAGTGGTTTTCTTAGACACGTGTGTCAAGCTTTCGTAGGGACGAAAGCATCGTATTGCACAGGGGTGCAATACGATGAAAAGTGTTAGAATGAGAAACATTGAAGGAAATTACAAACGAATGAAATCAACAACAGAAGTGAGTCGTGCATTTGTGGTTACAGCAGCAATTGACCGTACCACGTGGGAGATTATAGCTACCTGCGTGACATCCGAGTCCAAGAAAATCAACAATGTGGAATGGCCTACTTGGATAATTGTTGATTAAACAAAAAAAAGGGAATAAGAACAGTCCCCTATACCAAAGTGGTTTCCTTAGACACGTGTGTCAAGCTTTCATCCCTGTGCAATACGATGAAAAGTGTTAGAATGAGAAACATAGAAGGAAATAAAAAACAAATGAAAACAACAACAGAAGTCAGTCGTGCATTTGGGGTTACAGCAGCAATTGACCTTACCACGTGGGAGATTATAGCTACCTGCGTAACATCCGAGTCCAAGAAAAAAAACAATGCGGAATGGCTTACTTGGATATTTGTTGATTAAACAAAAAAGAAGGGAATAAGAACAGTCCCTTATACCAAAGTGGTTTCCTTAGACACTTGTGTCAAGCTTTCGTCCCTGTGCAATACGATGAAAAGTGTTAGAATGAGAAACATTGAAGGAAATTACAAACGAATGAAATCAACAACAGAAGTCAGTCGTGCATTTGAGGTTACAGCAGCAATTGACCTTACCATGTGGGAGATTATAGCTACCTGCAAGACATCCGAGTCCAAGAAAATCAACAATGTGGAATGGCCTACTTGGATAATTGTTGATTAAACAAAAAAAAAGGGAATAAGAACAGTCCCTTATACCAAAGTGGTTTCCTTAGACACGTGTGTCAAGCTTTCATCCCTGTGCAATACGATGAAAAGTGTTAGAATGAGAAACATAGAAGGAAATAACAAACAAATGAAATCAACATTAGAAGTCAGTCGTGCATTTGTGGTTACAGCAGCAATAGACCTTACCACGTGAGAGATTATAGCTACCTGCGTGACATCCGAGTCCAAGAAAATCAACAATGTGGAATGGCTTACTTGGATAATTGTTCATTAGACAAAAAGTAGGGAATAAGAACAGTCCCTTATACCAAAGTGGTTTCCTTAGACACGTGTGTCAAGCTTTCGTCCCTGTGCAATAAGATGAAAAGTGCAGTCGTGCATTTGTTTTTACAGCAGCAATTGACCTTACCACGTAGGAGATTATAGCTACCTGCGTGACATCCGAGTCCAAGAAAATCAACAATGTGGAATGGCTTACTTAGATAATTGTTCATTAAACAAAAAGAAGGGAATAAAAACAGTCCCTCATACCACAGTGGTTTCCTCAGACACGTGTGTCAAGCTTTCGTCCCTGTGCAATACGATGAAAAGAGTTAGAATGAGAAACATAGTAGGAAATAACAAACAAATGAAATCAACAACAGAAGTCAGTCGTGCATTTGTGGTTACAGCAGCAATAGACCTTACCACGTGAGAGATTATAGCTACCTGCGTGACATCCGAGTCCAAGAAAATCAACAATGTGGAATGGCCTACTTGGATAATTGTTGATTAAACAAAAAAAAGGGAATAAGAACAGTCCCCTATACCAAAGTGGTTTCCTTAGACACGTGTGTCAAGCTTTCATCCCTGTGCAATACGATGAAAAGTGTTAGAATGAGAAACATAGAAGGAAATAAAAAACAAATGAAAACAACAACAGAAGTCAGTCGTGCATTTGGGGTTACAGCAGCAATTGACCTTACCACGTGGGAGATTATAGCTACCTGCGTAACATCCGAGTCCAAGAAAAAAAACAATGCGGAATGGCTTACTTGGATATTTGTTGATTAAACAAAAAAGAAGGGAATAAGAACAGTCCCTTATACCAAAGTGGTTTCTTTAGACACTTGTGTCAAGCTTTCGTCCCTGTGCAATACGATGAAAAGTGTTAGAATGAGAAACATTGAAGGAAATTACAAACGAATGAAATCAACAACAGAAGTCAGTCGTGCATTTGAGGTTACAGCAGCAATTGACCTTACCATGTGGGAGATTATAGCTACCTGCAAGACATCCGAGTCCAAGAAAATCAACAATGTGGAATGGCCTACTTGGATAATTGTTGATTAAACAAAAAAAAAGGGAATAAGAACAGTCCCTTATACCAAAGTGGTTTCCTTAGACACGTGTGTCAAGCTTTCATCCCTGTGCAATACGATGAAAAGTGTTAGAATGAGAAACATAGAAGGAAATAACAAACAAATGAAATCAACATTAGAAGTCAGTCGTGCATTTGTGGTTACAGCAGCAATAGACCTTACCACGTGAGAGATTATAGCTACCTGCGTGACATCCGAGTCCAAGAAAATCAACAATGTGGAATGGCTTACTTGGATAATTGTTCATTAGACAAAAAGTAGGGAATAAGAACAGTCACTTATACCAAAGTGG
This sequence comes from Harmonia axyridis, assembly GCF_914767665.1. Classification (NCBI taxonomy): domain Eukaryota; kingdom Metazoa; phylum Arthropoda; class Insecta; order Coleoptera; family Coccinellidae; genus Harmonia; species Harmonia axyridis. Next base: position 50,027,492 of record NC_059503.1, on the reverse strand, counting down.
TTTCCTTAGACACGTGTGTCAAGCTTTCGTCCCTGTGCAATAAGATGAAAAGTGCAGTCGTGCATTTGTTTTTACAGCAGCAATTGACCTTACCACGTAGGAGATTATAGCTACCTGCGTGACATCCGAGTCCAAGAAAATCAACAATGTGGAATGGCTTACTTAGATAATTGTTCATTAAACAAAAAGAAGGGAATAAAAACAGTCCCTCATACCAAAGTGGTTTCCTCAGACACGTGTGTCAAGCTTTCGTCCCTGTGCAATACGATGAAAAGAGTTAGAATGAGAAACATAGTAGGAAATAACAAACAAATGAAATCAACAACAGAAGTCAGTCGTGCATTTGTGGTTACAGCAGCAATAGACCTTACCACGTGAGAGATTATAGCTACCTGCGTGACATCCGAGTCCAAGAAAATCAACAATGTGGAATGGCTTACTTGGATAATTGTTCATTAGACAAAAAGTAGGGAAGAATAATAATTGTTCATTATACAGAAAGAAGGGAATAAGAACAGTCCCTTAAACCAAAGTGGTTTCCTTTGACACGTGTGGTAAGCTTTCGTCTCTCAGCAATACGATGAAAAGTGTTAGAATGAGAAACATTGAAGAAAATAACATACAAATGGAATCAACAACAGAAGTCAGGCGTCCAATTGTAGTTACAGCAGCAATTGACCTTACCACGTGGGAAATTATAGCTACCTGCGTGTCATCCGAGTCCAAGAAAATCAACAATGTGAAATGGCTTACTTGGATAATTGTTCATTAAACAAAAAGAAGGAAATAAGAACAGTCCCTTATACCAATGTGGTTTCCTTAGACACGTGTGTCAAGCTTTCGTCCCTGTGCAATACGATGAAAAGTGTTAGAATGAGAAACATTGAAGAAAATAACATACAAATGAAATCAGCAACAGAAGTCAGACGTGCATTTGTGGTTACAGCAGCAATAGACCTTACCAAGTGGGAGATTATAGCTACCTGCGTGACATCCGAGTCCAAGAAAATCAACAATGTGGAATGGCCTACTTGGATAATTATTGATCAAACAAAAAAAAAAGGGAATGAGAACAGTCCCTTATACCAGAGTGGTTTCCTTAGACACGTGTGTCAAGCTTTCGTCCCTGTGCAATACGATGAAGAGAGTTAGAATGAGAAACATAGAAGGAAATAACAAACAAATGAAATCAACAACAGAAGTCAGTCGTGCATTTGTGGTTACAGCAGCAATAGACCTTACCACGTGAGAGATTATAGCTACCTGCGTGACATCCGAGTCCAAGAAAATCAACAATGTGGAATGGCTTACTTGGATAATTGTTCATTAGACAAAAAGAAGGGAAGAATAATAATTGTTCATTATACATAAAGAAGGGAATAAGAACAGTCCCTTAAACCAAAGTGGTTTCCTTTGACACGGGTGTCAAGCTTTCGTCCCTGTGCAATACGATGAAAAGTGTTAGAATGAGAAACATAGAAGGAAAAAACAAACAAATGAAATCAACATTAGAAGTCAGTCGTGCATTTGTGGTTACAGCAGCAATAGAGCTTACCACGTGAGAGATTATAGCTACCTGCGTGACATCCGAGTCCAAGAAAAAAAAACAATCTGGAATGGCTTACTTGGATAATTGTTCATTAAACAAAAAGAAGGGAATAAGAACAGTCCCTTATACCAGAGTGGTATCCTTAGACACGTGTGTCAAGCTTTCGTCCCTGTGCAATACGATGAAAAGTGTTAGAATGAGAAACATCGAAGGAAATAACAAACAAATGAAATCAACAACAGAAGTCAGTCGTGCATTTATGGTTACAGCAGCAATAGACCTTACCACGTGAGAGATTATAGCTACCTGCGTGACATCCGAGTCCAAGAAAATCAACAATGTGGAATGGCTTACTTGGATAATTGTTCATTAGACAAAAAGTAGGGAAGAATAATAATTGTTCATTATACATAAAGAAGGGAATAAGAACAGTCCCTTAAACCAAAGTGGTTTCCTTTGACACGTGTGGTAAGCTTTCGTCTCTCAGCAATACGATGAAAAGTGTTAGAATGAGAAACATTGAAGAAAATAACATACAAATGGAATCAACAACAGAAGTCAGCCGTCCAATTGTGGTTACAGCAGCAATTGACCTTACCACGTGGGAGATTATAGCTACCTGCGTGTCATCCGAGTCCAAGAAAATCAACAATGTGAAATGGCTTACTTGGATAATTGTTCATTAAACAAAAAAAAAGGGAATAAGAACAGTCCCTTATACCAAAGTGGTTTCCTTAGACACGTGTGTCAAGCTTTCGTCCCTGTGCAATACGATGAAAAGTGTAAGAATGAGAAACATTGAAGAAAATTACAAACGAATGAAATCAACAACAGGAGTCAGTCGTGCATTTGTGGTTACAGCAGCAATTGACCTTACCACGTGGGAGATTATAGCTACCTGCAAGACATCCGAGTCCAAGAAAATCAACAATGTGGAATGGCCTACTTGGATAATTGTTGATTTAACAAAAAAAAAGGGAATAAGAACAGTCCCTTATACCAAAGTGGTTTCCTTAGACACGTGTGTCAAGCTTTCATCCCTGTGCAATACGATGAAAAGTGTTAGAATGAGAAACATAGAAGGAAATAACAAACAAATGAAATCAACAACAGAAGTCAGTCGTGCATTTGTGGTTACAGCAGCAATTGACCTTACCACGTAGGAGATTATAGCTACCTGCGTGACATCCGAGTCCAAGAAAATCAACAATGTAGAATGGCTTACTTGGATAATTGTTCATTAAACAAAAAGAAAGGAATAAAAACAGTCCCTCATACCAAAGTGGTTTCCTTAGACATGTGTGTCAAGCTTTCGTCCCTGTGCAATACGATGAAAACTGTTAGAATGAGAAACATAGAAGGAAAAAACAAACAAATGAAATCTACATTAGAAGTCAGTCGTGCATTTGTGGTTACAGCAGCAATAGAGCTTACCACGTGAGAGATTATAGCTACCTGCGTGACATCCGAGTCCAAGAAAAAAAAACAATGTGGAATGGCTTACTTGGATAATTGTTCATTAAACAGAAAGAAGGGAATAAGAACAGTTCCTCATACCAAAGTGGTTTCCTTAGACACGTGTGTCAAGCTTTCATCCCTGTGCAATACGATGAAAAGTGTTAGAATGAGAAACATAGAAGGAAATAACAAACAAATGAAATCAACAACAGAAGTCAGTCGTGCATTTGTGGTTACAGCAGCAATTGACCTTACCACGTAGGAGATTATAGCTACCTGCGTAACATCCGAGTCCAAGAAAAAAAACAATGTGGAATGGCTTACTTGGATAATTGTTCATTAGACAAAAAGTAGGGAATAAGAACAGTCCCTTATACCAAAGTGGTTTCCTTAGACACGTGTGTCAAGCTTTCGTCCCTGTGCAATACGATGAAAAGTGTTAGAATGTGAAACATAGAAGGAAATAACAACCAAATGAAATCAACAACAGAAGTCAGTCGTGCATTTATGGTTACAGCAGCAATTGACCTTACCACGTGGGAGATTATAGCTACCTGCGTAACATCCGAGTCCAAGAAAAAAAACAATGTGGAATGGCTTACTTGGATAATTGTTCATTAGACAAAAAGTAGGGAATAAGAACAGTCCCTTATACCAAAGTGGTTTCCTTAGACACGTGTGTCAAGCTTTCGTCCCTGTGCAATACGATGAAAAGTGTTAGAATGTGAAACATAGAAGGAAATAACAACCAAATGAAATCAACAACAGAAGTCAGTCGTGCATTTATGGTTACAGCAGCAATTGACCTTACCACGTGGGAGATTATAGCTACCTGCGTGACATCCGAGTCCAAGAAAATCAACAATGTAGAATGGCTTACTTGGATAATTGTTCATTAGACAAAAAGTAGGGAATAAGAACAGTCCCTTATACCAAAGTGGTTTCCTTAGACACGTGTGTCAAGCTTTCGTCCCTGTGCAATACGATGAAAAGTGTTAGAATGAGAAACATTGAAGAAAATAACATACAAATGGAATCAACAACAGAAGTCAGTCGTGCATTTATGGTTACAGGAGCAATTGACCTTACCACGTGGGAGATTATAGCTACCTGCGTGACATCCGAGTCCAAGAAAATCAACAATGTAGAATGGCTTACTTGGATAATTGTTCATTAGACAAAAAGTAGGGAATAAGAACAGTCCCTTATACCAAAGTGGTTTCCTTAGACACGTGTGTCAAGCTTTCGTCCCTGTGCAATACGATGAAAAGTGTTAGAATGTGAAACATAGAAGGAAATAACAACCAAATGAAATCAACAACAGAAGTCAGTCGTGCATTTATGGTTACAGCAGCAATTGACCTTACCACGTGGGAGATTATAGCTACCTGCGTGACATCCGAGTCCAAGAAAATCAACAATGTAGAATGGCTTACTTGGATAATTGTTCATTAGACAAAAAGTAGGGAATAAGAACAGTCCCTTATACCAAAGTGGTTTCCTTAGACACGTGTGTCAAGCTTTCGTCCCTGTGCAATACGATGAAAAGTGTTAGAATGAGAAACATAGAAGGAAAAAACAAACAAATGAAATCTACATTAGAAGTCAGTCGTGCATTTGTGGTTACAGCAGCAATAGAGCTTACCACGTGAGAGATTATAGCTACCTGCGTGACATCCGAGTCCAAGAAAATCAACAATGTAGAATGGCTTACTTGGATAATTGTTCATTAGACAAAAAGTAGGGAATAAGAACAGTCCCTTATACCAAAGTGGTTTCCTTAGACACGTGTGTCAAGCTTTCGTCCCTGTGCAATACGATGAAAAGTGTTAGAATGAGAAACATTGAAGAAAATAACATACAAATGGAATCAACAACAGAAGTCAGTCGTGCATTTATGGTTACAGGAGCAATTGACCTTACCACGTGGGAGATTATAGCTACCTGCGTAACATCCGAGTCCAAGAAAAAAAACAATGTGGAATGGCTTACTTGGATAATTGTTCATTAGACAAAAAGTAGGGAATAAGAACAGTCCCTTATACCAAAGTGGTTTCCTTAGACACGTGTGTCAAGCTTTCGTCCCTGTGCAATACGATGAAAAGTGTTAGAATGTGAAACATAGAAGGAAATAACAACCAAATGAAATCAACAACAGAAGTCAGTCGTGCATTTATGGTTACAGCAGCAATTGACCTTACCACGTGGGAGATTATAGCTACCTGCGTAACATCCGAGTCCAAGAAAAAAAACAATGTGGAATGGCTTACTTGGATAATTGTTCATTAAACAGAAAGAAGGGAATAAGAACAGTTCCTCATACCAAAATGGTTTCCTTAGACACGTGTGTCAAGCTTTCGTCCCTGTGCAATACGATGAAAAGTGTTAGAATGAGAAACATTGAAGAAAATAACATACAAATGGAATCAACAACAGAAGTCAGCCGTCCAATTGTGGTTACAGCAGCAATTGACCTTACCACGTGGGAAATTATAGTTACCTGCGTGTCATCCGAGTCCAAGAAAATCAACAATGTGGAATGGCCCACTTGGATAATTGTTGATTAAACAAAAAGAAGGGAATAAGAACAGTCCCTTATACCAAAGTGGTTTCCTTAGACACGTGTGTCAAGCTTTCGTCCCTGTGCAATACGATGAAAAGTGTTAGAATGAGAAACATAGAAGGAAAAAACAAACAAATGAAATCAACATTAGAAGTCAGTCGTGCATTTGTGGTTACAGCAGCAATAGAGCTTACCACGTGAGAGATTATAGCTACCTGCGGGACATCCGAGTCCAAGAAAAAAAAACAATGTGGAATGGCTTACTTGGATAATTGTTCATTAGACAAAAAGTAGGGAATAAGAACAGTCCCTTATACCAAAGTGGTTTCCTTAGACACGTGTGTCAAGCTTTCGTCCCTGTGCAATACGATGAAAAGTGTTAGAATGAGAAACATCGAAGGAAATAACAAACAAATGAAATCAACAACAGAAGTCAGTCGTGCATTTATGGTTACAGCAGCAATAGAACTTACCACGTGAGAGATTATAGCTACCTGCGTGACATCCGAGTCCAAGAAAATCAACAATGTGGAATGGCTTACTTGGATAATTGTTCATTAGACAAAAAGTAGGGAAGAATAATAATTGTTCATTGTACATAAAGAAGGGAATAAGAACAGTCCCTTAAACCAAAGTGGTTTCCTTTGACACGTGTGGTAAGCTTTCGTCTCTCAGCAATACGATGAAAAGTGTTAGAATGAGAAACATTGAAGAAAATAACATACAAATGGAATCAACAACAGAAGTCAGCCGTCCAATTGTGGTTACAGCAGCAATTGACCTTACCACGTGGGAAATTATACTTACCTGCGTGTCATCTGAGTCCAAGAAAATCAACAATGTGGAATGACTTACTTGGATAATTGTTCATTAAACAAAAAGAAGGGAATAAGAACAGTCCCTTAAACCAAAGTGGTTTCCTTTGACACGTGTGGTAAGCTTTCGTCTCTCAGCAATACGATGAAAAGTGTTAGAATGAGAAACATTGAAGGAAATTACAAACGAATAGAATCAACAACAGAAGTCAGTCGTGCATTTGTGGTTACAGCAGCAATTGACCTTACCACGTGGGAGATTATAGCTACCTGCGTAACATCCGAGTCCAAGAAAAAAAACAATGTGGAATGGCTTACTTGGGTAATTGTTGATTAAACAAAAAAAAAGGGAATAAGAACAGTCCCTTATACCAAAGTGGTTTCCTTAGACACGTGTGTCAAGCTTTCGTCCCTGTGCAATACGATGAAAAGTGTAAGAATGAGAAACATTGAAGGAAATTACAAACGAATGGAATCAACAACAGAAGTCAGTCGTGCATTTGTGGTTACAGCAGCGATTGACCTTACCACGTGGGAGATTATAGCTACCTGCAAGACATCCGAGTCCAAGAAAATCAACAATGTGGAATGGCCTACTTGGATAATTGTTGATTTAACAAAAAAAAAAAAGGGAATAAGAACAGTCCCTTATACCAAAGTGGTTTCCTTAGACACGTGTGTCAAGCTTTCATCCCTGTGCAATACGATGAAAAGTGTTAGAATGAGAAACATAAAAGGAAATAACAAACAAATGAAATCAACAACAGAAGTCAGTCGTGCATTTGTGGTTACAGCAGCAATTGACCTTACCACGTAGGAGATTATAGCTACCTGCGTGACATCCGAGTCCAAGAAAATCAACAGTGTGGAATGGCTTACTTGGATAATTGTTCATTAAACAAAAAGAAAGGAATAAAAACAGTCACTCATACCAAAGTGGTTTCCTTAGACACGTGTGTCAAGCTTTCGTCCCTGTGCAATACGATGAAAAGTGTTAGAATGAGAAACATAGAAGGAAAAAACAAACAAATGAAATCAACATTAAAAGTCAGTCGTGCATTTGTGGTTACAGCAGCAATAGAGCTTACCACGTGAGATTATAGCTACCTGCGTAACATCCGAGTCCAAGAAAAAAAACAATGTGGAATGGCTTACTTGGATAATCGTTCATTAAACAGAAAGAAGGGAATAAGAACAGTTCCCCATACCAAAGTGGTTTCCTTAGACACGTGTGTCAAGCTTTCGTCCCTGTGCAATACGATGAAAAGTGTTAGAATGAGAAACATTGAAGAAAATAACATACAAATGGAATCAACAACACAAGTCAGCCGTCCAATTGTGGTTACAGCAGCAATTGACCTTACCACGTGGGAAATTATAGTTACCTGCGTGTCATCCGAGTCCAAGAAAATCAACAATGTGGAATGGCCCACTTGGATAATTGTTGATTAAACAAAAAGAAGGGAATAAGATCAGTCCCTTAAACCAAAGTGGTTTCCTTTGACACGGGTGTCAAGCTTTCGTCCCTGTGCAATACGATGAAAAGTGTCAGAATGAGAAACATAGAAGGAAAAAACAAACAAATGAAATCAACATTAGAAGTCAGTCGTGCATTTGTGGTTACAGCAGCAATAGAGCTTACCACGTGAGAGATTATAGCTACCTGCGTGACATCCGAGTCCAAGAAAAAAAAACAATCTGGAATGGCTTACTTGGATAATTGTTCATTAAACAAAAAGAAGGGAATAAGAACAGTCCCTTATACCAGAGTGGTATCCTTAGACACGTGTGTCAAGCTTTCGTCCCTGTGCAATACGATGAAAAGTGTTAGAATGAGAAACATCGAAGGAAATAACAAACAAATGAAATCAACAACAGAAGTCAGTCGTGCATTTATGGTTACAGCAGCAATAGACCTTACCACGTGAGAGATTATAGCTACCTGCGTGACATCCGAGTCCAAGAAAATCAACAATGTGGAATGGCTTACTTGGATAATTGTTCATTAGACAAAAAGTAGGGAAGAATAATAATTGTTCATTATACATAAAGAAGGGAATAAGAACAGTCCCTTAAACCAAAGTGGTTTCCTTTGACACGTGTGGTAAGCTTTCGTCTCTCAGCAATACGATGAAAAGTGTTAGAATGAGAAACATTGAAGAAAATAACATACAAATGGAATCAACAACAGAAGTCAGCCGTCCAATTGTGGTTATAGCAGCAATTGACCTTACCACGTGGGAGATTATAGCTACCTGCGTGTCATCCGAGTCCAAGAAAATCAACAATGTGAAATGGCTTACTTGGATAATTGTTCATTAAACAAAAAAAAAGGGAATAAGAACAGTCCCTTATACCAAAGTGGTTTCCTTAGACACGTGTGTCAAGCTTTCGTCCCTGTGCAATACGATGAAAAGTGTAAGAATGAGAAACATTGAAGAAAATTACAAACGAATGAAATCAACAACAGGAGTCAGTCGTGCATTTGTGGTTACAGCAGCAATTGACCTTACCACGTGGGAGATTATAGCTACCTGCAAGACATCCGAGTCCAAGAAAATCAACAATGTGGAATGGCCTACTTGGATAATTGTTGATTTAACAAAAAAAAAGGGAATAAGAACAGTCCCTTATACCAAAGTGGTTTCCTTAGACACGTGTGTCAAGCTTTCATCCCTGTGCAATACGATGAAAAGTGTTAGAATGAGAAACATAGAAGGAAATAACAAACAAATGAAATCAACAACAGAAGTCAGTCGTGCATTTGTGGTTACAGCAGCAATTGACCTTACCACGTAGGAGATTATAGCTACCTGCGTGACATCCGAGTCCAAGAAAATCAACAATGTAGAATGGCTTACTTGGATAATTGTTCATTAAACAAAAAGAAAGGAATAAAAACAGTCCCTCATACCAAAGTGGTTTCCTTAGACATGTGTGTCAAGCTTTCGTCCCTGTGCAATACGATGAAAACTGTTAGAATGAGAAACATAGAAGGAAAAAACAAACAAATGAAATCTACATTAGAAGTCAGTCGTGCATTTGTGGTTACAGCAGCAATAGAGCTTACCACGTGAGAGATTATAGCTACCTGCGTGACATCCGAGTCCAAGAAAAAAAAACAATGTGGAATGGCTTACTTGGATAATTGTTCATTAAACAGAAAGAAGGGAATAAGAACAGTTCCTCATACCAAAGTGGTTTCCTTAGACACGTGTGTCAAGCTTTCATCCCTGTGCAATACGATGAAAAGTGTTAGAATGAGAAACATAGAAGGAAATAACAAACAAATGAAATCAACAACAGAAGTCAGTCGTGCATTTGTGGTTACAGCAGCAATTGACCTTACCACGTAGGAGATTATAGCTACCTGCGTGACATCCGAGTCCAAGAAAATCAACAATGTAGAATGGCTTACTTGGATAATTGTTCATTAGACAAAAAGTAGGGAATAAGAACAGTCCCTTATACCAAAGTGGTTTCCTTAGACACGTGTGTCAAGCTTTCGTCCCTGTGCAATACGATGAAAAGTGTTAGAATGAGAAACATTGAAGAAAATAACATACAAATGGAATCAACAACAGAAGTCAGTCGTGCATTTATGGTTACAGGAGCAATTGACCTTACCACGTGGGAGATTATAGCTACCTGCGTAACATCCGAGTCCAAGAAAAAAAACAATGTGGAATGGCTTACTTGGATAATTGTTCATTAGACAAAAAGTAGGGAATAAGAACAGTCCCTTATACCAAAGTGGTTTCCTTAGACACGTGTGTCAAGCTTTCGTCCCTGTGCAATACGATGAAAAGTGTTAGAATGTGAAACATAGAAGGAAATAACAAACAAATGAAATCAACAACAGAAGTCAGTCGTGCATTTATGGTTACAGCAGCAATTGACCTTACCACGTGGGAGATTATAGCTACCTGCGTAACATCCGAGTCCAAGAAAAAAAACAATGTGGAATGGCTTACTTGGATAATTGTTCATTAAACAGAAAGAAGGGAATAAGAACAGTTCCTCATACCAAAATGGTTTCCTTAGACACGTGTGTCAAGCTTTCGTCCCTGTGCAATACGATGAAAAGTGTTAGAATGAGAAACATTGAAGAAAATAACATACAAATGGAATCAACAACAGAAGTCAGCCGTCCAATTGTGGTTACAGCAGCAATTGACCTTACCACGTGGGAAATTATAGTTACCTGCGTGTCATCCGAGTCCAAGAAAATCAACAATGTGGAATGGCCCACTTGGATAATTGTTGATTAAACAAAAAGAAGGGAATAAGAACAGTCCCTTATACCAAAGTGGTTTCCTTAGACACGTGTGTCAAGCTTTCGTCCCTGTGCAATACGATGAAAAGTGTTAGAATGAGAAACATAGAAGGAAAAAACAAACAAATGAAATCAACATTAGAAGTCAGTCGTGCATTTGTGGTTACAGCAGCAATAGAGCTTACCACGTGAGAGATTATAGCTACCTGCGTGACATCCGAGTCCAAGAAAATCAACAATGTGGAATGGCTTACTTGGATAATTGTTCATTAGACAAAAAGTAGGGAAGAATAATAATTGTTCATTGTACATAAAGAAGGGAATAAGAACAGTCCCTTAAACCAAAGTGGTTTCCTTTGACACGTGTGGTAAGCTTTCGTCTCTCAGCAATACGATGAAAAGTGTTAGAATGAGAAACATTGAAGGAAATTACAAACGAATAGAATCAACAACAGAAGTCAGTCGTGCATTTGTGGTTACAGCAGCAATTGACCTTACCACGTGGGAGATTATAGCTACCTGCGTAACATCCGAGTCCAAGAAAAAAAACAATGTGGAATGGCTTACTTGGGTAATTGTTGATTAAACAAAAAAAAAGGGAATAAGAACAGTCCCTTATACCAAAGTGGTTTCCTTAGACACGTGTGTCAAGCTTTCGTCCCTGTGCAATACGATGAAAAGTGTAAGAATGAGAAACATTGAAGGAAATTACAAACGAATGGAATCAACAACAGAAGTCAGTCGTGCATTTGTGGTTACAGCAGCAATTGACCTTACCACGTAGGAGATTATAGCTACCTGCGTAACATCCGAGTCCAAGAAAAAAAACAATGTGGAATGGCTTACTTGGGTAATTGTTGATTAAACAAAAAAAAAGGGAATAAGAACAGTCCCTTATACCAAAGTGGTTTCCTTAGACACGTGTGTCAAGCTTTCGTCCCTGTGCAATACGATGAAAAGTGTTAGAATGAGAAACATAGAAGGAAAAAACAAACAAATGAAATCAACATTAGAAGTCAGTCGTGCATTTGTGGTTACAGCAGCAATAGAGCTTACCACGTGAGAGATTATAGCTACCTGCGTGACATCCGAGTCCAAGAAAATCAACAATGTGGAATGGCTTACTTGGATAATTGTTCATTAGACAAAAAGTAGGGAAGAATAATAATTGTTCATTGTACATAAAGAAGGGAATAAGAACAGTCCCTTAAACCAAAGTGGTTTCCTTTGACACGTGTGGTAAGCTTTCGTCTCTCAGCAATACGATGAAAAGTGTTAGAATGAGAAACATTGAAGGAAATTACAAACGAATAGAATCAACAACAGAAGTCAGTCGTGCATTTGTGGTTACAGCAGCGATTGACCTTACCACGTGGGAGATTATAGCTACCTGCAAGACATCCGAGTCCAAGAAAATCAACAATGTGGAATGGCCTACTTGGATAATTGTTGATTTAACAAAAAAAAAAAAGGGAATAAGAACAGTCCCTTATACCAAAGTGGTTTCCTTAGACACGTGTGTCAAGCTTTCATCCCTGTGCAATACGATGAAAAGTGTTAGAATGAGAAACATAAAAGGAAATAACAAACAAATGAAATCAACAACAGAAGTCAGTCGTGCATTTGTGGTTACAGCAGCAATTGACCTTACCACGTAGGAGATTATAGCTACCTGCGTGACATCCGAGTCCAAGAAAATCAACAGTGTGGAATGGCTTACTTGGATAATTGTTCATTAAACAAAAAGAAAGGAATAAAAACAGTCACTCATACCAAAGTGGTTTCCTTAGACACGTGTGTCAAGCTTTCGTCCCTGTGCAATACGATGAAAAGTGTTAGAATGAGAAACATAGAAGGAAAAAACAAACAAATGAAATCAACATTAAAAGTCAGTCGTGCATTTGTGGTTACAGCAGCAATAGAGCTTACCACGTGAGATTATAGCTACCTGCGTAACATCCGAGTCCAAGAAAAAAAACAATGTGGAATGGCTTACTTGGATAATCGTTCATTAAACAGAAAGAAGGGAATAAGAACAGTTCCCCATACCAAAGTGGTTTCCTTAGACACGTGTGTCAAGCTTTCGTCCCTGTGCAATACGATGAAAAGTGTTAGAATGAGAAACATTGAAGAAAATAACATACAAATGGAATCAACAACACAAGTCAGCCGTCCAATTGTGGTTACAGCAGCAATTGACCTTACCACGTGGGAAATTATAGTTACCTGCGTGTCATCCGAGTCCAAGAAAATCAACAATGTGGAATGGCCCACTTGGATAATTGTTGATTAAACAAAAAGAAGGGAATAAGAACAGTCCCTTATACCAAAGTGGTTTCCTTAGACACGTGTGTCAAGCTTTCGTCCCTGTGCAATACGATGAAAAGTGTTAGAATGAGAAACATAGAAGGAAAAAACAAACAAATGAAATCAACATTAGAAGTCAGTCGTGCATTTGTGGTTACAGCAGCAATAGAGCTTACCACGTGAGAGATTATAGCTACCTGCGTGACATCCGAGTCCAAGAAAAAAAAACAATGTGGAATGGCTTACCTGGATAATTGTTCATTAGACAAAAAGTAGGGAATAAGAACAGTCCCTTATACCAAAGTGGTTTCCTTAGACACGTGTGTCAAGCTTTCGTCCCTGTGCAATACGATGAAAAGTGTTAGAATGAGAAACATAGAAGGAAAAAACAAACAAATGAAATCAACATTAAAAGTCAGTCGTGCATTTGTGGTTACAGCAGCAATAGAGCTTACCACGTGAGATTATAGCTACCTGCGTAACATCCGAGTCCAAGAAAATAAACAATGTGGAATGGCTTACTTGGATAATCGTTCATTAAACAGAAAGAAGGGAATAAGAACAGTTCCCCATACCAAAGTGGTTTCCTTAGACACGTGTGTCAAGCTTTCGTCCCTGTGCAATACGATGAAAAGTGTTAGAATGAGAAACATTGAAGAAAATAACATACAAATGGAATCAACAACACAAGTCAGCCGTCCAATTGTGGTTACAGCAGCAATTGACCTTACCACGTGGGAAATTATAGTTACCTGCGTGTCATCCGAGTCCAAGAAAATCAACAATGTGGAATGGCCCACTTGGGTAATTGTTGATTAAACAAAAAGAAGGGAATAAGAACAGTCCCTTATACCAAAGTGGTTTCCTTAGACACGTGTGTCAAGCTTTCGTCCCTGTGCAATACGATGAAAAGTGTAAGAATGAGAAACATTGAAGGAAATTACAAACGAATGGAATCAACAACAGAAGTCAGTCGTGCATTTGTGGTTACAGCAGCGATTGACCTTACCACGTGGGAGATTATAGCTACCTGCAAGACATCCGAGTCCAAGAAAATCAACAATGTGGAATGGCCTACTTGGATAATTGTTGATTTAACAAAAAAAAAAAAGGGAATAAGAACAGTCCCTTATACCAAAGTGGTTTCCTTAGACACGTGTGTCAAGCTTTCATCCCTGTGCAATACGATGAAAAGTGTTAGAATGAGAAACATAAAAGGAAAAAACAAACAAATGAAATCAACAACAGAAGTCAGTCGTGCATTTGTGGTTACAGCAGCAATTGACCTTACCACGTAGGAGATTATAGCTACCTGCGTGACATCCGAGTCCAAGAAAATCAACAGTGTGGAATGGCTTATTCGGATAATTGTTCATTAAACAAAAAGAAAGGAATAAAAACAGTCACTCATACCAAAGTGGTTTCCTTAGACACGTGTGTCAAGCTTTCGTCCCTGTGCAATACGATGAAAAGTGTTAGAATGAGAAACATAGAAGGAAAAAACAAACAAATGAAATCAACATTAAAAGTCAGTCGTGCATTTGTGGTTACAGCAGCAATAGAGCTTACCACGTGAGATTATAGCTACCTGCGTAACATCCGAGTCCAAGAAAAAAAACAATGTGGAATGGCTTACTTGGATAATCGTTCATTAAACAGAAAGAAGGGAATAAGAACAGTTCCCCATACCAAAGTGGTTTCCTTAGACACGTGTGTCAAGCTTTCGTCCCTGTGCAATACGATGAAAAGTGTTAGAATGAGAAACATTGAAGAAAATAACATACAAATGGAATCAACAACACAAGTCAGCCGTCCAATTGTGGTTACAGCAGCAATTGACCTTACCACGTGGGAAATTATAGTTACCTGCGTGTCATCCGAGTCCAAGAAAATCAACAATGTGGAATGGCCCACTTGGATAATTGTTGATTAAACAAAAAGAAGGGAATAAGAACAGTCCCTTATACCAAAGTGGTTTCCTTAGACACGTGTGTCAAGCTTTCGTCCCTGTGCAATACGATGAAAAGTGTTAGAATGAGAAACATAGAAGGAAAAAACAAACAAATGAAATCAACATTAGAAGTCAGTCGTGCATTTGTGGTTACAGCAGCAATAGAGCTTACCACGTGAGAGATTATAGCTACCTGCGTGACATCCGAGTCCAAGAAAAAAAAACAATGTGGAATGGCTTACTTGGATAATTGTTCATTAGACAAAAAGTAGGGAATAAGAACAGTCCCTTATACCAAAGTGGTTTCCTTAGACACGTAAGTCAAGCTTTCGTCCCTGTGCAATACGATGAAAAGTGTTAGAATGAGAAACATCGAAGGAAATAACAAACAAATGAAATCAACAACAGAAGTCAGTCGTGCATTTGTGGTTACAGCAGCAATAGACCTTACCACGTGAGAGATTATAGCTACCTGCGTGACATCCGAGTCCAAGAAAATCAACAATGTGGAATGGCTTACTTGGATAATTGTTCATTAGACAAAAAGTAGGGAAGAATAATAATTGTTCATTATACATAAAGAAGGGAATAAGAACAGTCCCTTAAACCAAAGTGGTTTCCTTTGACACGTGTGGTAATCTTTCGTCTCTCAGCAATACGATGAAAAGTGTTAGAATGAGAAACATTGACGAAAATAACATACAAATGGAATCAACAACAGAAGTCAGCCGTCCAATTGTGGTTACAGCAGCAATTGACCTTACCACGTGGGAAATTATAGCTACCTGCGTGTCATCCGAGTCCAAGAAGATCAACAATGTGGAATGGCTTACTTGGATAATTGTTCATTAAACAAAAAGGAGGGAATAAGAACAGTCCCTTGAACCAAAGTGGTTTCCTTTGACACGTGTGGTAAGCTTTCGTCTCTCAGCAATACGATGAAAAGTGTTAGAATGAGAAACATTGAAGAAAATAACAAACAAATGAAATCAACATTAGAAGTCAGTCGTGCATTTGTGGTTACAGCAGCAATAGACCTTACCACGTGAGAGATTATAGCTACCTGCGTGACATCCGAGTCCAAGAAAATCAACAATGTGGAATGGCTTACTTGGATAATTGTTCATTAGACAAAAAGTAGGGAATAAGAACAGTCCCTTATACCAAAGTGGTTTCCTTAGACACGTGTGTCAAGCTTTCGTCCCTGTGCAATAAGATGAAAAGTGCAGTCGTGCATTTGTGGTTACAGCAGCAATTGACCTTACCACGTAGGAGATTATAGCTACCTGCGTGACATCCGAGTCCAAGAAAATCAACAATGTGGAATGGCTTACTTGGATAATTGTTCATTAGACAAAAAGTAGGGAAGAATAATAATTGTTCATTGTACATAAAGAAGGGAATAAGAACAGTCCCTTAAACCAAAGTGGTTTCCTTTGACACGTGTGGTAAGCTTTCGTCTCTCAGCAATACGATGAAAAGTGTTAGAATGAGAAACATTGAAGAAAATAACATACAAATGGAATCAACAACAGAAGTCAGCCGTCCAATTGTGGTTACAGCAGCAATTGACCTTACCACGTGGGAAATTATAGTTACCTGCGTGTCATCTGAGTCCAAGAAAATCAACAATGTGGAATGGCTTACTTGGATAATTGTTCATTAAACAAAAAGAAGGAAATAAGAACAGTCCCTTAAACCAAAGTGGTTTCCTTTGACACGTGTGGTAAGCTTTCGTCTCTCAGCAATACGATGAAAAGTGTTAGAATGAGAAACATTGAAGGAAATTACAAACGAATGGAATCAACAACAGAAGTCAGTCGTGCATTTGTGGTTACAGCAGCAATTGACCTTACCACGTGGGAGATTATAGCTACCTGCGTAACATCCGAGTGCAAGAAAAAAAACAATGTGGAATGGCTTACTTGGATAATTGTTGATTAAACAAAAAAAAAGGGAATAAGAACAGTCCCTTATACCAAAGTGGTTTCCTTAGACACGTGTGTCAAGCTTTCGTCCCTGTGCAATACGATGAAAAGTGTAAGAATGAGAAACATTGAAGTAAATTACAAACGAATGAAATCAACAACAGAAGTCAGTCGTGCATTTGTGGTTACAGCAGCAATTGACCTTACCACGTGGGAGATTATAGCTACCTGCAAGACATCCGAGTCCAAGAAAATCAACAATGTGGAATGGCCTACTTGGATAATTGTTGATTTAACAAAAAAAAGGGAATAAGAACAGTCCCTTATACCAAAGTGGTTTCCTTAGACACGTGTGTAAAGCTTTCATCCCTGTGCAATACGATGAAAAGTGTTAGAATGAGAAACATAGAAGGAAATAACAAACAAATGAAATCAACAACAGAAGTCAGTCGTGCATTTGTGGTTACAGCAGCAATTGACCTTACCACGTAGGAGATTATAGCTACCTGGGTGACATCCGAGTCCAAGAAAATCAACAATGTGGAATGGCTTACTTGGATAATTGTTCATTAAACAAAAAGAAAGGAATAAAAACAGTCCCTCATACCGAAGTGGTTTCCTTAGACACGTGTGTCAAGCTTTCGTCCCTGTGCAATACGATGAAAAGTGTTAAAATGAGAAACATAGAAGGAAAAAACAAACAAATGAAATCAACATTAGAAGTCAGTCGTGCATTTGTGGTTACAGCAGCAATAGAGCTTACCACGTGAGATTATAGCTACCTGCGTAACATCCGAGTCCAAGAAAAAAAACAATGTGGAATGGCTTACTTGGATAATTGTTCATTAAACAGAAAGAAGGGAATAAGAACAGTTCCTCATACCAAAGTGGTTTCCTTAGACACGTGTGTCAAGCTTTCGTCCCTGTGCAATACGATGAAAAGTGTTAGAATGAGAAACATTGAAGAAAATAACATACAAATGGAATCAACAACAGAAGTCAGCCGTCCAATTGTGGTTACAGCAGCAATTGACCTTACCACGTGGGAAATTATAGTTACCTGCGTGTCATCCGAGTCCAAGAAAATCAACAATGTGGAATGGCCCACTTGGATAATTGTTGATTAAACAAAAAGAAGGGAATAAGAACAGTCCCTTTTACCAAAGTGGTTTCCTTAGACACGTGTGTCAAGCTTTCGTCCCTGTGCAATACGATGAAAAGTGTTAGAATGAGAAACATAGAAGGAAAAAACAAACAAATGAAATCAACATTAGAAGTCAGTCGTGCATTTGTGGTTACAGCAGCAATAGAGCTTACCACGTGAGAGATTATAGCTACCTGCGTGACATCCGAGTCCAAGAAAAAAAAACAATGTGGAATGGCTTACTTGGATAATTGTTCATTAGACAAAAAGTAGGGAATAAGAACAGTCCCTTATACCAAAGTGGATTCCTTAGACACGTGTGTCAAGCTTTCGTCCCTGTGCAATACGATGAAAAGTGTTAGAATGAGAAACATCGAAGGAAATAACAAACAAATGAAATCAACAACAGAAGTCAGTCGTGCATTTATGGTTACAGCAGCAATAGACCTTACCACGTGAGAGATTATAGCTACCTGCGTGACATCCGAGTCCAAGAAAATCAACAATGTGGAATGGCTTACTTGGATAATTGTTCATTAGACAAAAAGTAGGGAAGAATAATAATTGTTCATTGTACATAAAGAAGGGAATAAGAACAGTCCCTTAAACCAAAGTGGATTCCTTTGACACGTGTGGTAAGCTTTCGTCTCTCAGCAATACGATGAAAAGTGTTAGAATGAGAAACATTGAAGAAAATAACATACAAATGGAATCAACAACAGAAGTCAGCCGTCCAATTGTGGTTACAGCAGCAATTGACCTTACCACGTGGGAAATTATAGTTACCTGCGTGTCATCTGAGTCCAAGAAAATCAACAATGTGGAATGGCTTACTTGGATAATTGTTCATTAAACAAAAAGAAGGGAATAAGAACAGTCCCTTAAACCAAAGTGGTTTCCTTTGACACGTGTGGTAAGCTTTCGTCTCTCAGCAATACGATGAAAAGTGTTAGAATGAGAAACATTGAAGGAAATTACAAACGAATGGAATCAACAACAGATGTCAGTCGAGCATTTGTGGTTACAGCAGCAATTGACCTTACCACGTGGGAGATTATAGCTACCTGCAAGACATCCGAGTCCAAGAAAATCAACAATGTGGAATGGCCTACTTGGAAAATTGTTGATTTAACAAAAAAAAAGGGAATAAGAACAGTCCCTTATACCAAAGTGGTTTCCTTAGACACGTGTGTCAAGCTTTCGTCCCTGTGCAATACGATGAAAAGTGTAAGAATGAGAAACATTGAAGGAAATTACAAACGAATGAAATCAACAACAGAAGTCAGTCGTGCATTTGTGGTTACAGCAGCAATTGACCTTACCACGAGGGAGATTATAGCTACCTGCAAGACATCCGAGTCCAAGAAAATCAACAATGTGGAATGGCCTACTTGGATAATTGTTGATTTAACAAAAAAAAAAAGGGAATAAGAACAGTCCCTTATACCGAAGTGGTTTCCTTAGACACGTGTGTCAAGCTTTCATCCCTGTGCAATACGATGAAAAGTGTTAGAATGAGAAACATAGAAGGAAATAACAAACAAATGAAATCAACAACAGAAGTCAGTCGTGCATTTGTGGTTACAGCAGCAATTGACCTTACCACGTAGGAGATTATAGCTACCTGCGTGACATCCGAGTTCAAGAAAATCAACAATGTGTAATGGCTTACTTGGATAATTGTTCATTAAACAAAAAGAAAGGAATAAGAACAGTCCCTTTTACCAAAGTGGTTTCCTTAGACACGTGTGTCAAGCTTTCGTCCCTGTGCAATACGATGAAAAGTGTTAGAATGAGAAACATAGAAGGAAAAAACAAACAAATGAAATCAACATTAGAAGTCAGTCGTGCATTTGTGGTTACAGCAGCAATAGAGCTTACCACGTGAGAGATTATAGCTACCTGCGTGACATCCGAGTCCAAGAAAAAAAAACAATGTGGAATGGCTTACTTGGATAATTGTTCATTAGACAAAAAGTAGGGAATAAGAACAGTCCCTTATACCAAAGTGGATTCCTTAGACACGTGTGTCAAGCTTTCGTCCCTGTGCAATACGATGAAAAGTGTTAGAATGAGAAACATCGAAGGAAATAACAAACAAATGAAATCAACAACAGAAGTCAGTCGTGCATTTATGGTTACAGCAGCAATAGACCTTACCACGTGAGAGATTATAGCTACCTGCGTGACATCCGAGTCCAAGAAAATCAACAATGTGGAATGGCTTACTTGGATAATTGTTCATTAGACAAAAAGTAGGGAAGAATAATAATTGTTCATTGTACATAAAGAAGGGAATAAGAACAGTCCCTTAAACCAAAGTGGATTCCTTTGACACGTGTGGTAAGCTTTCGTCTCTCAGCAATACGATGAAAAGTGTTAGAATGAGAAACATTGAAGAAAATAACATACAAATGGAATCAACAGCAGAAGTCAGCCGTCAAATTGTGGTTACAGCAGCAATTGACCTTACCACGTGGGAAATTATAGTTACCTGCGTGTCATCTGAGTCCAAGAAAATCAACAATGTGGAATGGCTTACTTGGATAATTGTTCATTAAACAAAAAGAAGGGAATGAGAACAGTCCCTTAAACCAAAGTGGTTTCCTTTGACACGTGTGGTAAGCTTTCGTCTCTCAGCAATACGATGAAAAGTGTTAGAATGAGAAACATTGAAGGAAATTACAAACGAATGGAATCAACAACAGATGTCAGTCGAGCATTTGTGGTTACAGCAGCAATTGACCTTACCACGTGGGAGATTATAGCTACCTGCAAGACATCCGAGTCCAAGAAAATCAACAATGTGGAATGGCCTACTTGGAAAATTGTTGATTTAACAAAAAAAAAGGGAATAAGAACAGTCCCTTATACCAAAGTGGTTTCCTTAGACACGTGTGTCAAGCTTTCGTCCCTGTGCAATACGATGAAAAGTGTAAGAATGAGAAACATTGAAGGAAATTACAAACGAATGAAATCAACAACAGAAGTCAGTCGTGCATTTGTGGTTACAGCAGCAATTGACCTTACCACGAGGGAGATTATAGCTACCTGCAAGACATCCGAGTCCAAGAAAATCAACAATGTGGAATGGCCTACTTGGATAATTGTTGATTTAACAAAAAAAAAAGGGAATAAGAACAGTCCCTTATACCGAAGTGGTTTCCTTAGACACGTGTGTCAAGCTTTCATCCCTGTGCAATACGATGAAAAGTGTTAGAATGAGAAACATAGAAGGAAATAACAAACAAATGAAATCAACAACAGAAGTCAGTCGTGCATTTGTGGTTACAGCAGCAATTGACCTTACCACGTAGGAGATTATAGCTACCTGCGTGACATCCGAGTCCAAGAAAATCAACAATGTGTAATGGCTTACTTGGATAATTGTTCATTAAACAAAAAGAAAGGAATAAAAACAGTCCCTCATACCAAAGTAATTTCCTTAGACACGTGTGTCAAGCTTTCGTCCCTGTGCAATACGATGAAAAGTGTTAGAATGAGAAACATAGAAGGAAAAAACAAACAAATGAAATCAACATTAGAAGTCAGTCGTGCATTTGTGGTTACAGCAGCAATAGAGCTTACCACGTGAGAGATTATAGCTACCTGCGTGACATCCGAGTCCAAGAAAAAAAACAATGTGGAATGGCTTACTTGGATAATTGTTCATTAGACAAAAAGAAGGAAATAAGAACAGTCCCTTAAACCAAAGTGGTTTCCTTTGACACGTGTGGTAAGCTTTCGTCTCTCAGCAATACGATGAAAAGTGTTAGAATGAGAAACATTGAAGGAAATTACAAACGAATGGAATCAACAACAGAAGTCAGTCGTGCATTTGTGGTTACAGCAGCAATTGACCTTACCACGTGGGAGATTATAGCTACCTGCGTAACATCCGAGTGCAAGAAAAAAAACAATGTGGAATGGCTTACTTGGATAATTGTTGATTAAACAAAAAAAAAGGGAATAAGAACAGTCCCTTATACCAAAGTGGTTTCCTTAGACACGTGTGTCAAGCTTTCGTCCCTGTGCAATACGATGAAAAGTGTAAGAATGAGAAACATTGAAGTAAATTACAAACGAATGAAATCAACAACAGAAGTCAGTCGTGCATTTGTGGTTACAGCAGCAATTGACCTTACCACGTGGGAGATTATAGCTACCTGCAAGACATCCGAGTCCAAGAAAATCAACAATGTGGAATGGCCTACTTGGATAATTGTTGATTTAACAAAAAAAAGGGAATAAGAACAGTCCCTTATACCAAAGTGGTTTCCTTAGACACGTGTGTAAAGCTTTCATCCCTGTGCAATACGATGAAAAGTGTTAGAATGAGAAACATAGAAGGAAATAACAAACAAATGAAATCAACAACAGAAGTCAGTCGTGCATTTGTGGTTACAGCAGCAATTGACCTTACCACGTAGGAGATTATAGCTACCTGGGTGACATCCGAGTCCAAGAAAATCAACAATGTGGAATGGCTTACTTGGATAATTGTTCATTAAACAAAAAGAAAGGAATAAAAACAGTCCCTCATACCGAAGTGGTTTCCTTAGACACGTGTGTCAAGCTTTCGTCCCTGTGCAATACGATGAAAAGTGTTAGAATGAGAAACATAGAAGGAAAAAACAAACAAATGAAATCAACATTAGAAGTCAGTCGTGCATTTGTGGTTACAGCAGCAATAGAGCTTACCACGTGAGATTATAGCTACCTGCGTAACATCCGAGTCCAAGAAAAAAAACAATGTGGAATGGCTTACTTGGATAATTGTTCATTAAACAGAAAGAAGGGAATAAGAACAGTTCCTCATACCAAAGTGGTTTCCTTAGACACGTGTGTCAAGCTTTCGTCCCTGTGCAATACGATGAAAAGTGTTAGAATGAGAAACATTGAAGAAAATAACATACAAATGGAATCAACAACAGAAGTCAGCCGTCCAATTGTGGTTACAGCAGCAATTGACCTTACCACGTGGGAAATTATAGTTACCTGCGTGTCATCCGAGTCCAAGAAAATCAACAATGTGGAATGGCCCACTTGGATAATTGTTGATTAAACAAAAAGAAGGGAATAAGAACAGTCCCTTTTACCAAAGTGGTTTCCTTAGACACGTGTGTCAAGCTTTCGTCCCTGTGCAATACGATGAAAAGTGTTAGAATGAGAAACATAGAAGGAAAAAACAAACAAATGAAATCAACATTAGAAGTCAGTCGTGCATTTGTGGTTACAGCAGCAATAGAGCTTACCACGTGAGAGATTATAGCTACCTGCGTGACATCCGAGTCCAAGAAAAAAAAACAATGTGGAATGGCTTACTTGGATAATTGTTCATTAGACAAAAAGTAGGGAATGAGAACAGTCCCTTATACCAAAGTTGATTCCTTAGACACGTGTGTCAAGCTTTCGTCCCTGTGCAATACGATGAAAAGTGTTAGAATGAGAAACATCGAAGGAAATAACAAACAAATGAAATCAACAACAGAAGTCAGTCGTGCATTTATGGTTACAGCAGCAATAGACCTTACCACGTGAGAGATTATAGCTACCTGCGTGACATCCGAGTCCAAGAAAATCAACAATGTGGAATGGCTTACTTGGATAATTGTTCATTAGACAAAAAGTAGGGAAGAATAATAATTGTTCATTGTACATAAAGAAGGGAATAAGAACAGTCCCTTAAACCAAAGTGGATTCCTTTGACACGTGTGGTAAGCTTTCGTCTCTCAGCAATACGATGAAAAGTGTTAGAATGAGAAACATTGAAGAAAATAACATACAAATGGAATCAACAACAGAAGTCAGCCGTCCAATTGTGGTTACAGCAGCAATTGACCTTACCACGTGGGAAATTATAGTTACCTGCGTGTCATCTGAGTCCAAGAAAATCAACAATGTGGAATGGTTTACTTGGATAATTGTTCATTAAACAAAAAGAAGGGAATAAGAACAGTCCCTTAAACCAAAGTGGTTTCCTTTGACACGTGTGGTAAGCTTTCGTCTCTCAGCAATACGATGAAAAGTGTTAGAATGAGAAACATTGAAGGAAATTACAAACGAATGGAATCAACAACAGATGTCAGTCGAGCATTTGTGGTTACAGCAGCAATTGACCTTACCACGTGGGAGATTATAGCTACCTGCAAGACATCCGAGTCCAAGAAAATCAACAATGTGGAATGGCCTACTTGGAAAATTGTTGATTTAACAAAAAAAAAGGGAATAAGAACAGTCCCTTATACCAAAGTGGTTTCCTTAGACACGTGTGTCAAGCTTTCGTCCCTGTGCAATACGATGAAAAGTGTAAGAATGAGAAACATTGAAGGAAATTACAAACGAATGAAATCAACAACAGAAGTCAGTCGTGCATTTGTGGTTACAGCAGCAATTGACCTTACCACGTGGGAGATTATAGCTACCTGCAAGACATCCGAGTCCAAGAAAATCAACAATGTGGAATGGCCTACTTGGATAATTGTTGATTTAACAAAAAAAAAAAGGGAATAAGAACAGTCCCTTATACCGAAGTGGTTTCCTTAGACACGTGTGTCAAGCTTTCATCCCTGTGCAATACGATGAAAAGTGTTAGAATGAGAAACATAGAAGGAAATAACAAACAAATGAAATCAACAACAGAAGTCAGTCGTGCATTTGTGGTTACAGCAGCAATTGACCTTACCACGTAGGAGATTATAGCTACCTGCGTGACATCCGAGTCCAAGAAAATCAACAATGTGTAATGGCTTACTTGGATAATTGTTCATTAAACAAAAAGAAAGGAATAAAAACAGTCCCTCATACCAAAGTAATTTCCTTAGACACGTGTGTCAAGCTTTCGTCCCTGTGCAATACGATGAAAAGTGTTAGAATGAGAAACATAGAAGGAAAAAACAAACAAATGAAATCAACATTAGAAGTCAGTCGTGCATTTGTGGTTACAGCAGCAATAGAGCTTACCACGTGAGAGATTATAGCTACCTGCGTGACATCCGAGTCCAAGAAAAAAAAACAATGTGGAATGGCTTACTTGGATAATTGTTCATTAGACAAAAAGTAGGGAATAAGAACAGTCCCTTATACCAAAGTGGTTTCCTTAGACACGTGTGTCAAGCTTTCGTCCCTGTGCAATACGATGAAAAGTGTTAGAATGAGAAACATCGAAGGAAATAACAAACAAATGAAATCAACAACAGAAGTCAGTCGTGCATTTATGGTTACAGCAGCAATTGACCTTACCACGTGGGAGATTATAGCTACCTGCGTAACATCCGAGTCCAAGAAAAAAAACAATGTGGAATGGCTTACTTGGATAATTGTTCATTAAACAGAAAGAAGGGAATAAGAACAGTTCCTCATACCAAAGTGGTTTCCTTAGACACGTGTGTCAAGCTTTCGTCCCTGTGCAATACTATGAAAAGTGTTAGAATGAGAAACATTGAAGGAAATTACAAACGAATGAAATCAACAACAGAAGTCGATCTTGCATTTGTGGTTACAGCAGCAATTGACCTTACCACGTGGGAGATTATAGCTACCTGCGTGACATCCGAGTCCAAGAAAATCAACAATGTGGAATGGCCCACTTGGATAATTGTTGATTAAACAAAAAGAAGGGAATAAGAACAGTCCCTTATACCAAAGTGGTTTCCTTAGACACGTGTGTCAAGCTTTCGTCCCTGTGCATACGATGAAAAGTGTTAGAATGAGAAACATAGAAGGAAATTACAAACAAATGAAATTAACAACAGAAGTCAGTCGTGCATTTGTGGTTACAGCAGCAATTGACCTTACCACGTGGGAGATTATAGCTACCTGCGTTACATCCGAGTCCAAGAAAATCAACAATGTGGAATGGCTTACTTGGATAATTGTTCATTAAACAAAAAGAAGGGAATAAGAACAGTCCCTCATAACAAAGTGGTTTCCTTAGACACGTGTGTCAAGCTTTCATCCCTGTGCAATATGATGAAAAGTGTTAGAATGAGAAACATTGAAGGAAATTACAAACGAATGAAATCAACAACAGAAGTCAGTCGTGCATTTGTGGTTACAGCAGCAATTGACCGTACCACGTGGGAGATTATAGCTACCTGCGTTACATCCGAGTCCAAGAAAATCAACAATGTGGAATGGCCCACTTGGATAATTGTTGATTAAACAAAAAGAAGGGAATAAGAACAGTCCCTTATACCAAAGTGGTTTCCTTAGACACGTGTGTCAAGCTTTCGTCCCGTTGCAATACGATGAAAAGTGTTAGAATGAGAAACATTGAAGGAAATTACAAACGAATGAAATCAACAACAGAAGTCAGTCGTGCATTTGTGGTTACAGCAGCAATTGACCGTACCACGTGGGAGATTATAGCTACCTGCGTGACATCCGAGTCCAAGAAAATCAACAATGTGGAATGGCCTTCTTGGATAATTGTTGATTAAACAAAAAAAAAGGAATAAGAACAGTCCCCTATACCAAAGTGGTTTCCTTAGACACGTGTGTCAAGCTTTCATCCCTGTGCAATACGATGAAAAGTGTAAGAATGAGAAACATAGAAGGAAATAACAAACAAATGAAATCAACAACAGAAGTCAGTCGTGCATTTGGGGTTACAGCAGCAATTGACCTTACCACGTAGGAGATTATAGCTACCTGCGTGACATCCGAGTCCAAGAAAATCAACAATGTGGAATGGCTTACTTGGATAATTGTTCATTAAACAAAAAGAAAGGAATAAAAACAGTCCCTCATATCAAAGTGGTTTCCTTAGACACGTGTGTCAAGCTTTCATCCCTGTGCAATACGATGAAAAGTGTTAGAATGAGAAACATTGAAGGAAATTACAAACGAATGGAATCAACAACAGAAGTCAGTCGTGCATTTGTGGTTACAGCAGCAATTGACCTTACCGCGTGGGAGATTATAGCTACCTGCGTAACATCCGAGTCCAAGAAAAAAAACAATGTGGAATGGCTTACTTGGATAATTGTTGATTAAATAAAAAAAAAAGGGAATAAGAACAGTACCTTATACCAAAGTGGTTTCCTTAGACACGTGTGTCAAGCTTTCGTCCCTGTGCAATACGATGAAAAGTGTTAGAATGAGAAACATTGAAGGAAATTACAAACGAATGAAATCAACAACAGAAGTCAGTCGTGCATTTGTGGTTACAGCAGCAATTGACCTTACCACGTGGGAGATTATAGCTACCTGCAAGACATCCGAGTCCAAGAAAATCAACAATGTGGAATGGCCTACTTGGATAATTGTTGATTTAACAAAAAAAAAGGGAATAAGAACAGTCCCTTATACCAAAGTGGTTTCCTTAGACACGTGTGTCAAGCTTTCATCCCTGTGCAATACGATGAAAAGTGTTAGAATGAGAAACATAGAAGGAAATAACAAACAAATGAAATCAACAACAGAAGTCAGTCGTGCATTTGTGGTTACAGCAGCAATTGACCTTACCACGTAGGAGATTATAGCTATCTGCGTGACATCCGAGTCCAAGAAAATCAACAATGTGGAATGGCTTACTTGGATAATAGTTCATTAAACAAAAAGAAAGGAATAAAAACAGTCCCTCATACCAAAGTGGTTTCCTTAGACACGTGTGTCAAGCTTTCGTCCCTGTGCAATACGATGAAAAGTGTTAGAATGAGAAACATAGAAGGAAAAAACAAACAAATGAAAGCAACATTAGAAGTCAGTCGTGCATTTGTGGTTACAGCAGCAATAGAGCTTACCACGTGAGAGATTATAGCTACCTGCGTGACATCCGAGTCCAAGAAAAAAAAACAAGGTGGAATGGCTTACTTGGATAATTGTTCATTAGACAAAAAGTAGGGAATAAGAACAGTCCCTTATACCAAAGTGGTTTCCTTAGACACGTGTGTCAAGCTTTCGTCCCTGTGCAATACGATGAAAAGTGTTAGAATGAGAAACATCGAAGGAAATAACAAACAAATGAAATCAACAACAGAAGTCAGTCGTGCATTTATGGTTACAGCAGCAATTGACCTTACCACGTGGGAGATTATAGCTACCTGCGTAACATCCAAGTCCAAGAAAAAAAACAATGTGGAATGGCTTACTTGGATAATTGTTCATTAAACAGAAAGAAGGGAATAAGAACAGTCCCTCATACCAAAGTGGTTTCCTTAGACACGTGTGTCAAGCTTTCGTCCCTGTGCAATACGATGAAAAGTGTTAGAATGAGAAACATTGAAGGAAATTACAAACGAATGACATCAACAACAGAAGTCAGTCGTGCATTTGTGGTTACAGCAGCAATTGACCTTACCACGTGGGAGATTATAGCTACCTGCGTGACATCCGAGTCCAAGAAAATCAACAATGTGCAATGGCCTACTTGGATAATTGTTGATTAAACAAAAAAAAGGGAATAAGAACAGTCCCTTATACCAAAGTGGTTTCCTTAGACAGGTGTGTCAAGCTTTCGTCCCTGTGCAATACGATGAAAAGTGTTAGAATGAGAAACATTGAAGAAAATAACAAACGAATGAAATCAATAACAGAAGTCAGACGTGCATTTGTGGTTACAGCAGCAATTGACCTTACCACGTGGGAGATTATAGCTACCTGCGTGACATCCGAGTCCAAGAAAAAAAACAATGTGGAATGGCTTACTTGGATAATTGTTCATTAAACAGAAAGAAGGGAATAAGAACAGTTCCTCATACCAAAGTGGTTTCCTTAGACACGTGTGTCAAGCTTTCGTCCCTGTGCAATACTATGAAAAGTGTTAGAATGAGAAACATTGAAGGAAATTACAAACGAATGAAATCAACAACAGAAGTCAGTCGTGCATTTGTGGTTACAGCAGCAATTGACCTTACCACGTGGGAGATTATAGCTACCTGCGTGACATCCGAGTTCAAGAAAATCAACAATGTGGAATGGCCCACTTGGATAATTGTTGATTAAACAAAAAGAAGGGAATAAGAACAGTCCCTTATACCAAAGTGGTTTCCTTAGACACGTGTGTCAAGCTTTCGTCCCTGTGCAATACGATGAAAAGTGTTAGAATGAGAAACATAGAAGGAAATTACAAACAAATGAAATTAACAACAGAAGTCAGTCGTGCATTTGTGGTTACAGCAGCAATTGACCTTACCACGTGGGAGATTATAGCTACCTGCGTTACATCCGAGTCCAAGAAAATCAACAATGTGGAATGGCTTACTTGGATAATTGTTCATTAAACAAAAAGAAGGGAATAAGAACAGTCCCTCATACCAAAGTGGTTTCCTTAGACACGTGTGTCAAGCTTTCGTCCCTGTGCAATACGATGAAAAGTGTTAGAATGAGAAACATTGAAGGAAATTACAAACGAATGACATCAACAACAGAAGTCAGTAGTGCATTTGTGGTTACAGCAGCAATTGACCTTACCACGTGGGAGATTATAGCTACCTGCGTGACATCCGAGTCCAAGAAAATCAACAATGTGCAATGGCCTACTTGGATAATTGTTGATTAAACAAAAAAAAGGGAATAAGAACAGTCCCTTATACCAAAGTGGTTTCCTTAGACAGGTGTGTCAAGCTTTCGTCCCTGTGCAATAAGATGAAAAGTGTTAGAATGAGAAACATTGAAGAAAATAACAAACGAATGAAATCAACAACAGAAGTCAGACGTGCATTTGTGGTTACAGCAGCAATTGACCTTACCACGTGGGAGATTATAGCTACCTGCAAGACATCCGAGTCCAAGAAAATCAACAATGTGGAATGGCCTACTTGGATAATTGTTGATTTAACAAAAAAAAAGGGAATAAGAACAGTCCCTTATAACAAAGTGGTTTCCTTAGACACGTGTGTCAAGCTTTCATCCCTGTGCAATACGATGAAAAGTGTTAGAATGAGAAACATAGAAGGAAATAACAAACAAATGAAATCAACAACAGAAGTCAGTCGTGCATTTGTGGTTACAGCAGCAATTGACCTTACCACGTAGGAGATTATAGCTACCTGCGTGACATCCGAGTCCAAGAAAATCAACAATGTGGAATGGCTCACTTGGATAATTGTTCATTAAACAAAAAGAAAGGAATAAAAACAGTCCCTCATACCAAAGTGGTTTCCTTAGACACGTGTGTCAAGCTTTCGTCCCTGTGCAATACGATGAAAAGTGTTAGAATGAGAAACATAGAAGGAAAAAACAAACAAATGAAAGCAACATTAGAAGTCAGTCGTGCATTTGTGGTTACAGCAGCAATAGAGCTTACCACGTGAGAGATTATAGCTACCTGCGTGACATCCGAGTCCAAGAAAAAAAAACAATGTGGAATGGCTTACTTGGATAATTGTTCATTAGACAAAAAGTAGGGAATAAGAACAGTCCCTTATACCAAAGTGGTTTCCTTAGACACGTGTGTCAAGCTTTCGTCCCTGTGCAATACGATGAAAAGTGTTAGAATGAGAAACATCGAAGGAAATAACAAACAAATGAAATCAACAACAGAAGTCAGTCGTGCATTTATGGTTACAGCAGCAATTGACCTTACCACGTGGGAGATTATAGCTACCTGCGTAACATCCGAGTCCAAGAAAAAAAACAATGTGGAATGGCTTACTTGGATAATTGTTCATTAAACAGAAAGAAGGGAATAAGAACAGTCCCTCATACCAAAGTGGTTTCCTTAGACACGTGTGTCAAGCTTTCGTCCCTGTGCAATACGATGAAAAGTGTTAGAATGAGAAACATTGAAGGAAATTACAAACGAATGACATCCACAACAGAAGTCAGTCGTGCATTTGTGGTTACAGCAGCAATTGACCTTACCACGTGGGAGATCATAGCTACCTGCGTGACATCCGAGTCCAAGAAAATCAACAATGTGCAATGGCCTACTTGGATAATTGTTGATTAAACAAAAAAAAGGGAATAAGAACAGTCCCTTATACCAAAGTGGTTTCCTTAGACAGGTGTATCAAGCTTTCGTCCCTGTGCAATACGATGAAAAGTGTTAGAATGAGAAACATTGAAGAAAATAACAAACGAATGAAATCAATAACAGAAGTCAGACGTGCATTTGTGGTTACAGCAGCAATTGACCTTACCACGTGGGAGATTATAGCTACCTGCGTGACATCCGAGTCCAAGAAAAAAAACAATGTGGAATGGCTTACTTGGATAATTGTTCATTAAACAGAAAGAAGGGAATAAGAACAGTTCCTCATACCAAAGTGGTTTCCTTAGACACGTGTGTCAAGCTTTCGTCCCTGTGCAATACTATGAAAAGTGTTAGAATGAGAAACATTGAAGGAAATTACAAACGAATGAAATCAACAACAGAAGTCAGACGTGCATTTGTGGTTACAGCAGCAATTGACCTTACCACGTGGGAGATTATAGCTACCTGCGTGACATCCGAGTCCAAAAAAAAAAAAACAATGTGGAATGGCCCACTTGGATAATTGTTGATTGAACAAAAAGAAGGGAATAAGAACAGTCCCTTATACCAAAGTGGTTTCCTTAGACACGTGTGACAAGCTTTCGTCCCTGTGCAATACGATGAAAAGTGTTAGAATGAGAAACATAGATGGAAATTACAAACAAATGAAATTAACAACAGAAGTCAGTCGTGCATTTGTGGTTACAGCAGCAATTGACCTTACCACGTGGGAGATTATAGCTACCTGCGTTACATCCGAGTCCAAGAAAATCAACAATGTGGAATGGCTTACTTGGATAATTGTTCATTAAACAAAAAGAAGGGAATAAGAACAGTCCCTCATACCAAAGTGGTTTCCTTAGACACGTGTGTCAAGCTTTCGTCCCTGTGGAATACGATGAAAAGTGTTAGAATGAGAAACATTGAAGGAAATTACAAACGAATGACATCAACAACAGAAGTCAGTCGTGCATTTGTGGTTACAGCAGCAATTGACCTTACCACGTGGGAGATTATAGCTACCTGCGTGACATCCGAGTCCAAGAAAATCAACAATGTGCAATGGCCTACTTGGATAATTGTTGATTAAACAAAAAAAAGGGAATAAGAACAGTCCCTTATACCAAAGTGGTTTCCTTAGACAGGTGTGTCAAGCTTTCGTCCCTGTGCAATACGATGAAAATTGTTAGAATGAGAAACATTGAAGAAAATAACAAACGAATGAAATCAACAACAGAAGTCAGACGTGCATTTGTGGTTACAGCAGCAATTGACCTTACCACGTGGGAGATTATAGCTACCTGCGTGACATCCGAGTCCAAAAAAAAAAAAACAATGTGGAATGGCTTACTTGGATAATTGTTCATTAAACAAAAAGAAGGGAATAAGAACAGTCCCTCATACCAAAGTGGTTTTCTTAGACACGTGTGTCAAGCTTTCGTCCCTGTGCAATACGATGAAGAGAGTTAGAATGAGAAACATAGAAGGAAATAACAAACAAATGAAATCAACAACAGAAGTCAGTCGTGCATTTGTGGTTACAGCAGCAATAGACCTTACCACGTGGGAAATTATAGTTACCTGCGTGTCATCCGAGTCCAAGAAAATCAACAATGTGGAATGGCTTACTTGGATAATTGTTCATTTAACAAAAAGTAGGGAAGAATAATAATTGTTCATTATACAGAAAGAAGGGAATAAGAACAGTCCCTTAAACCAAAGTGGTTTCCTTTGACACGTGTGGTAAGCTTTCGTCACTCAGCAATACGATGAAAAGTGTTAGAATGAGAAACATTGAAGAAAATAACATACAAATGGAATCAACAACAGAAGTCAGCCGTCCAATTGTGGTTACAGCAGCAATTGACCTTACCACGTGGGAAATTATAGTTACCTGCGTGTCATCCGAGTCCAAGAAAATCAACAATGTGGAATGGCTTACTTGGATAATTGTTCATTAGACAAAAAGTAGGGAAGAATAATAATTGTTCATTATACAGAAAGAAGGGAATAAGAACAGTCCCTTAAACCAAAGTGGTTTCCTTTGACACGTGTGGTAAGCTTTCGTCTCTCAGCAATACGATGAAAAGTGTTAGAATGAGAAACATTGAAGAAAATAATATACAAATGGAATCAACAACAGAAGTCAGCCGTCCAATTGTGGTTACAGCAGCAATTGACCTTACCACGTGGGAAATTATAGTTACCTGCGTGTCATCCGAGTCCAAGAAAATCAACAATGTGGAATGGCTTACTTGGATAATTGTTCATTTAACAAAAAGAAGGGAATAAGAACTGTCCCTTAAACCAAAGTGGTTTCCTTTGACACGTGTGGTAAGCTTTCGTCTCTCAGCAATACGATGAAAAGTGTTAGAATGAGAAACATTGAAGAAAATAACATACAAATGAAATCAACAACAGAAGTCAGACGTGCATTTGTGGTTACAGCAGCAATTGACCTTACCACGTGGGAGATTATAGCTACCTGCGTGACATCCGAGTCCAAGAAAAAAAAACAATGTGGAATGGCTTACTTGGATAATTGTTCATTAAACAAAAAGAAGGGAATAAGAACAGTCCCTCATACCAAAGTGGTTTTCTTAGACACGGGTGTCAAGCTTTCATCCCTGTGCAATACGATGAAAAGTGTTAGAATGAGAAACATAGAAGGAAATAACAAACAAATGAAATCAACAACAGAAGTCAGTCGTGCATTTGGGGTTACAGCAGCAATTGACCTTACCACGTAGGAGATTATAGCTACCTGCGTGACATCCGAGTCCAAGAAAATCAACAATGTGGAATGGCTTACTTGGATAATTGTTCATTAAACAAAAAGAAGGGAATAAAAACAGTCTCTCATACCAAAGTGGTTTCCTTAGACACGGGTGTCAAGCTTTCGTCCCTGTGCAATACGATGAAAAGTGTTAGAATGAGAAACATTGAAGGAAATTACAAACGAATGGAATCAACAACAGAAGTCAGTCGTGCATTTGTGGTTACAGCAGCAATTGACCTTACCACGTGGGAGATTATAGCTACCTGCGTAACATCCGAGTCCAAGAAAAAAAACAATGTGGAATGGCTTACTTGGATAATTGTTGATTAAACAAAAAAAAAGGGAATAAGAACAGTCCCTTATACCAAAGTGGTTTCCTTAGACACGTGTGTCAAGCTTTCGTCTCTGTGCAATACGATGAAAAGTGTTAGAATGAGAAACATTGAAGGAAATTACAAACGAATGAAATCAACAACAGAAGTCAGTCGTGCATTTGTGGTTACAGCAGCAATTGACCTTACCACGTGGAAGATTATAGCTACCTGCAAGACATCCGAGTCCAAGAAAATCAACAATGTGGAATGGCCTACTTAGATAATTGTTGATTTAACAAAAAAAAAGGGAATAAGAACAGTCCCTTATACCAAAGTGGTTTCCTTAGACACGTGTGTCAAGCTTTCATCCCTGTGCAATACGATGAAAAGTGTTAGAATGAGAAACATAGTAGGAAATAACAAACAAATGAAATCAACAACAGAAGTCAGTCGTGCATTTGTGGTTACAGCAGCAATTGACCTTACCACGTAGGAGATTATAGCTACCTGCGTGATATCCGAGTCCAAAAAAATCAACAATGTGGAATGGCTTACTTGGATAATTGTTCATTAAACAAAAAGAAAGGAATAAAAACAGTCCCTCATACCAAAGTGGTTTCCTTAGACACGTGTGTCAAGCTTTCGTCCCTGTGCAATACGATGAAAAGTGTTAGAATGAGAAACATAGAAGGAAAAAACAAACAAATGAAATCAACATTAGAAGTCAGTCGTGCATTTGTGGTTACAGCAGCAATAGAGCTTACCACGTGAGAGATTATAGCTACCTGCGTGACATCCGAGTCCAAGAAAAAAAAACAATGTGGAATGGCTTACTTGGATAATTGTTCATTAGACGAAAAGTAGGGAATAAGAACAGTCCCTTATACCAAAGTGGTTTCCTTAGACACGTGTGTCAAGCTTTCGTCCCTGTGCAATACGATGAAAAGTGTTAGAATGAGAAACATCGAAGGAAATAACAAACAAATGAAATCAACAACAGAAGTCAGTCGTGCATTTATGGTTACATCAGCAATTGACCTTACCACGTGGGAGATTATAGCTACCTGCGTAACATCCGAGTCCAAGAAAAAAACAATGTGGAATGGCTTACTTGGATAATTGTTCATTAAACAGAAAGAAGGGAATAAGAACAGTTCCTCATACCAAAGTGGTTTCCTTAGACACGTGTGTCAAGCTTTCGTCCCTGTGCAATACTATGAATAGTGTTAGAATGAGAAACATTGAAGGAAATTACAAACGAATGAAATCAACAACAGAAGTCAGTCGTGCATTTGTGGTTACAGCAGCAATTGACCTTACCACGTGGGAGATTATAGCTACCTGCGTGACATCCGAGTCCAAGAAAATCAACAATGTGGAATGGCCCACTTGGATAATTGTTGATTAAACAAAAAGAAGGGAATAAGAACAGTCCCTTATACCAAAGTGGTTTCCTTAGACACGTGTGTCAAGCTTTCGTCCCTGTGCAATACGATGAAAAGTGTTAGAATGAGAAACATAGAAGGAAATTACAAACAAATGAAATTAACAACAGAAGTCAGTCGTGCATTTGTGGTTACAGCAGCAATTGACCTTACCACGTAGGAGATTATAGCTACCTGCGTTACATCCGAGTCCAAGAAAATCAACAATGTGGAATGGCTTACTTGGATAATTGTTCATTAAACAAAAAGAAGGGAATAAGAACAGTCCCTCATACCAAAGTGGTTTCCTTAGACACGTGTGTCAAGCTTTCGTCCCTGTGCAATACGATGAAAAGTGTTAGAATGAGAAACATTGAAGGAAATTACAAACGAATGGAATCAACAACAGAAGTCAGTCGTGCATTTGTGGTTACAGCAGCAATTGACCTTACCACGTGGGAGATTATAGCTACCTGCGTGACATCCGAGTCCAAGAAAATCAACAATGTGGAATGGCCTACTTGGATAATTGTTGATTAAACAAAAAAAAGGGAATAAGAACAGTCCCTTATACCAAAGTGGTTTCCTTAGACAGGTGTGTCAAGCTTTCGTCCCTGTGCAATACGATGAAAAGTG
Organism: Harmonia axyridis; assembly: GCF_914767665.1. Taxonomy (NCBI): domain Eukaryota; kingdom Metazoa; phylum Arthropoda; class Insecta; order Coleoptera; family Coccinellidae; genus Harmonia; species Harmonia axyridis. The sequence goes on along the minus strand of NC_059503.1, from coordinate 49,991,429 downwards.
TTAGAATGAGAAACATTGAAGAAAATAACAAACGAATGAAATCAACAACAGAAGTCAGACGTGCATTTGTGGTTACAGCAGCAATTGACCTTACCACGTGGGAGATTATAGCTACCTGCGTGACATCCGAGTCCAAGAAAATCAACAATGTGGAATGGCTTACTTGGATAATTGTTCATTAAACAAAAAGAAAGGAATAAAAACAGTCCCTCATACCAAAGTGGTTTCCTTAAACACGTGTGTCAAGCTTTCGTCCCTGTGCAATACGATGAAAAGTGTTAGAATGAGAAACATAGAAGGAAAAAACAAACAAATGAAATCAACATTAGAAGTCAGTCGTGCATTTGTGGTTACAGCAGCAATAGAGCTTACCACGTGAGAGATTATAGCTACCTGCGTGACATCCGAGTCCAAGAAAAAAAAACAATGTGGAATGGCTTACTTGGATAATTGTTCATTAGACGAAAAGTAGGGAATAAGAACAGTCCCTTATACCAAAGTGGTTTCCTTAGACACGTGTGTCAAGCTTTCGTCCCTGTGCAATACGATGAAAAGTGTTAGAATGAGAAACATCGAAGGAAATAACAAACAAATGAAATCAACAACAGAAGTCAGTCGTGCATTTATGGTTACAGCAGCAATTGACCTTACCACGTGGGAGATTATAGCTACCTGCGTAACATCCGAGTCCAAGAAAAAAAAAATGTGGAATGGCTTACTTGGATAATTGTTCATTAAACAGAAAGAAGGGAATAAGAACAGTTCCTCATACCAAAGTGGTTTCCTTAGACACGTGTGTCAAGCTTTCGTCTCTGTGCAATACTATGAAAAGTGTTAGAATGAGAAACATTGAAGGAAATTACAAACGAATGAAATCAACAACAGAAGTCAGTCGTGCATTTGTGGTTACAGCAGCAATTGACCTTACCACGTGGGAGATTATAGCTACCTGCGTGACATCCGAGTCCAAGAAAATCAACAATGTGGAATGGCCCACTTGGATAATTGTTGATTAAACAAAAAGAAGGGAATAAGAACAGTCCCTTATACCAAAGTGGTTTCCTTAGACACGTGTGTCAAGCTTTCGTCCCTGTGCAATACGATGAAAAGTGTTAGCATGAGAAACATAGAAGGAAATTACAAACAAATGAAATCAACAACAGAAGTCAGTCGTGCATTTGGGGTTACAGCAGCAATTGACCTTACCACGTTGGAGATTATAGCTACCTGCGTGACATCCGAGTCCAAGAAAATCAACAATGTGGAATGGCTTACTTGGATAATTGTTCATTAAACAAAAAGAAGGGAATAAAAACAGTCCCTCATACCAAAGTGGTTTCCTTAGACACGGGTGTCAAGCTTTCGTCCCTGTGCAATACGATGAAAAGTGTTAGAATGAGAAACATTGAAGGAAATTACAAACGAATGGAATCAACAACAGAAGTCAGTCGTGCATTTGTGGTTACAGCAGCAATTGACCTTACCACGTGGGAGATTATAGCTACCTGCGTAACATCCGAGTCCAAGAAAAAAAACAATGTGGAATGGCTTACTTGGATAATTGTTGATTAAACAAAAAAAAAGGGAATAAGAACAGTCCCTTATACCAAAGTGGTTTCCTTAGACACGTGTGTCAAGCTTTCGTCTCTGTGCAATACGATGAAAAGTGTTAGAATGAGAAACATTGAAGGAAATTACAAACGAATGAAATCAACAACAGAAGTCAGTCGTGCATTTGTGGTTACAGCAGCAATTGACCTTACCACGTGGAAGATTATAGCTACCTGCAAGACATCCGAGTCCAAGAAAATCAACAATGTGGAATGGCCTACTTAGATAATTGTTGATTTAACAAAAAAAAAGGGAATAAGAACAGTCCCTTATACCAAAGTGGTTTCCTTAGACACGTGTGTCAAGCTTTCATCCCTGTGCAATACGATGAAAAGTGTTAGAATGAGAAACATAGTAGGAAATAACAAACAAATGAAATCAACAACAGAAGTCAGTCGTGCATTTGTGGTTACAGCAGCAATTGACCTTACCACGTAGGAGATTATAGCTACCTGCGTGATATCCGAGTCCAAAAAAATCAACAATGTGGAATGGATTACTTGGATAATTGTTCATTAAACAAAAAGAAAGGAATAAAAACAGTCCCTCATACCAAAGTGGTTTCCTTAGACACGTGTGTCAAGCTTTCGTCCCTGTGCAATACGATGAAAAGTGTTAGAATGAGAAACATAGAAGGAAAAAACAAACAAATGAAATCAACATTAGAAGTCAGTCGTGCATTTGTGATTACAGCAGCAATAGAGCTTACCACGTGAGAGATTATAGCTACCTGCGTGACATCCGAGTCCAAGAAAAAAAAACAATGTGGAATGGCTTACTTGGATAATTGTTCATTAGACGAAAAGTAGGGAATAAGAACAGTCCCTTATACCAAAGTGGTTTCCTTAGACACGTGTGTCAAGCTTTCGTCCCTGTGCAATACGATGAAAAGTTTTAGAATGAGAAACATCGAAGGAAATAACAAACAAATGAAATCAACAACAGAAGTCAGTCGTGCATTTATGGTTACAGCAGCAATTGACCTTACCACGTGGGAGATTATAGCTACCTGCGTAACATCCGAGTCCAAGAAAAAAATCAATGTGGAATGGCTTACTTGGATAATTGTTCATTAAACAGAAAGAAGGGAATAAGAACAGTTCCTCATACCAAAGTGGTTTCCTTAGACACGTGTGTCAAGCTTTCGTCCCTGTGCAATACTATGAAAAGTGTTAGAATGAGAAACATTGAAGGAAATTACAAACGAATGAAATCAACAACAGAAGTCAGTCGTGCATTTGTGGTTACAGCAGCAATTGACCTTACCACGTGGGAGATTATAGCTACCTGCGTGACATCCGAGTCCAAGAAAATCAACAATGTGGAATGGCCCACTTGGATAATTGTTGATTAAACAAAAAGAAGGGAATAAGAACAGTCCCTTATACCAAAGTGGTTTCCTTAGACACGTGTGTCAAGCTTTCGTCCCTGTGCAATACGATGAAAAGTGTTAGAATGAGAAACATAGAAGGAAATTACAAACAAATGAAATTAACAACAGAAGTCAGTCGTGCATTTGTGGTTACAGCAGCAATTGACCTTACCACGTAGGAGATTATAGCTACCTGCGTTACATCCGAGTCCAAGAAAATCAACAATGTGGAATGGCTTACTTGGATAATTGTTCATTAAACAAAAAGAAGGGAATAAGAACAGTCCCTCATACCAAAGAGGTTTCCTTAGACACGTGTGTCAAGCTTTCGTCCCTGTGCAATACGATGAAAAGTGTTAGAATGAGAAACATTGAAGGAAATTACAAACGAATGGAATCAACAACAGAAGTCAGTCGTGCATTTGTGGTTACAGCAGCAATTGACCTTACCACGTGGGAGATTATAGCTACCTGCGTGACATCCGAGTCCAAGAAAATCAACAATGTGCAATGGCCTACTTGGATAATTGTTGATTAAACAAAAAAAAGGGAATAAGAACAGTCCCTTATACCAAAGTGGTTTCCTTAGACAGGTGTGTCAAGCTTTCGTCCCTGTGCAATACGATGAAAAGTGTTAGAATGAGAAACATTGAAGAAAATAACAAACGAATGAAATCAACAACAGAAGTCAGACGTGCATTTGTGGTTACAGCAGCAATTGACCTTACCACGTGGGAGATTATAGCTACCTGCGTGACATCCGAGTCCAAGAAAATCAACAATGTGGAATGGCTTACTTGGATAATTGTTCATTAGACAAAAAGTAGGGAAGAATAATAATTGTTCATTATACAGAAAGAAGGGAATAAGAACAGTCCCTTAAACCAAAGTGGTTTCCTTTGACACGTGTGGTAAGCTTTCGTCTCTCAGCAATACGATGAAAAGTGTTAGAATGAGAAACATTGAAGAAAATAAGATACAAATGGAATCAACAACAGAAGTCAGCCGTCCAATTGTGGTTACAGAAGCAATTGACCTTACCACGTGGGAAATTATAGTTACCTGCGTGTCATCCGAGTCCAAGAAAATCAACAATGTGGAATGGCTTACTTGGATAATTGTTCATTTAACAAAAAGAAGGGAATAAGAACAGTCCCTTAAACCAAAGTGGTTTCCTTTGACACGTGTGGTAAGCTTTCGTCTCTCAGCAATACGATGAAAAGTGTTAGAATGAGAAACATTGAAGAAAATAACATACAAATGAAATCAACAACAGAAGTCAGACGTGCATTTGTGGTTACAGCAGCAATTGACGTTACCACGTGGGAGATTATAGCTACCTGCGTGACATCCGAGTCCAAGAAAAAAAACAATGTGGAATGGCTTACTTGGATAATTGTTCATTAAACAAAAAGAAGGGAATAAGAACAGTCCCTCATACCAAAGTGGTTTTCTTAGACACGTGTGTCAAGCTTTCGTCCCGTTGCAATACGATGAAAAGTGTTAGAATGAGAAACATTGAAGGAAATTACAAACGAATGAAATCAACAACAGAAGTCAGTCGTGCATTTGTGGTTACAGCAGCAATTGACCGTACCACGTGGGAGATTATAGCTACCTGCGTGACATCCGAGTCCAAGAAAATCAACAATGTGGAATGGCCTTCTTGGATAATTGTTGATTAAACAAAAAAAAGGGAATAAGAACAGTCCCCTATACCAAAGTGGTTTCCTTAGACACGTGTGTCAAGCTTTCGTCCCTGTGCAATACGATGAAAAGTGTTAGAATGAGAAACATAGAAGGAAATTACAAACCAATGAAATTAACAACAGAAGTCAGTCGTGCATTTGTGGTTACAGCAGCAATTGACCTTACCACGTAGGAGATTATAGCTACCTGCGTTACATCCGAGTCCAAGAAAATCAACAATGTGGAATGGCTTGATTGTATAATTGTTCATTAAACAAAAAGAAGGGAATAAGAACAGTTCCCCATACCAAAGTGGTTTCCTTAGACACGTGTGTCAAGCTTTCGTCCCTGTGCAATACGATGAAAAGTGTTAGAATGAGAAACATTGAAGAAAATAACATACAAATGGAATCAACAACACAAGTCAGCCGTCCAATTGTGGTTACAGCAGCAATTGACCTTACCACGTGGGAAATTATAGTTACCTGCGTGTCATCCGAGTCCAAGAAAATCAACAATGTGCAATGGCCTACTTGGATAATTGTTGATTAAACAAAAAAAAGGGATTAAGAACAGTCCCTTATACCAAAGTGGTTTCCTTAGACAGGTGTGTCAAGCTTTCGTCCCTGTGCAATACGATGAAAAGTGTTAGAATGAGAAACATTGAAGAAAATAACAAACGAATGAAATCAACAACAGAAGTCAGACGTGCATTTGTGGTTACAGCAGCAATTGACCTTACCACGTGGAAGATTATAGCTACCTGCGTGACATCCGAGTCCAAAAAAAAAAAACAATGTGAAATGGCTTACTTTGATAATTGTTCATTAAACAAAAAGAAGGGAATAAGAACAGTCCCTCATACCAAAGTGGTTTTCTCAGACACGTGTGTCAAGCATTCGTCCCTGTGCAATACGATGAAGAGAGTTAGAATGAGAAACATAGAAGGAAATAACAAACAAATGAAATCAACAACAGAAGTCAGTCGTGCATTTGTGGTTACAGCAGCAATAGACCTTACCACGTGAGAGATTATAGCTACCTGCGTGACATCCGAGTCCAAGAAAATCAACAATGTGGAATGGCTTACTTGGATAATTGTTCATTAGACAAAAAGTAGGGAAGAATAATAATTGTTCATTATACAGAAAGAAGGGAATAAGAACAGTCCCTTAAACCAAAGTGGTTTCCTTTGACACGTGTGGTAAGCTTTCGTCTCTCAGCAATACGATGAAAAGTGTAAGAATGAGAAACATTGAAGAAAATAACATACAAATGGAATCAACAACAGAAGTCAGCCGTCCAATTGTGGTTACAGCAGCAATTGACCTTACCACGTGGGAAATTATAGTTACCTGCGTGTCATCCGAGTCCAAGAAAATCAACAATGTGGAATGGCTTACTTGGATAATTGTTCATTTAACAAAAAGAAGGGAATAAAAACAGTCCCTTAAACCAAAGTGGTTTCCTTTGACACGTGTGGTAAGCTTTCGTCTCTCAGCAATACGATGAAAAGTGTTAGAATGAGAAACATTGAAGAAAATAACATACAAATGAAATCAACAACAGAAGTCAGACGTGCATTTGTGGTTACAGCAGCAATTGACCTTACCACGTGGGAGATTATAGCTACCTGCGTGACATCCGAGTCTAAGAAAAAAAAACAATGTGGAATGGCTTACTTGGATAATTGTTCATTAAACAAAAAGAAGGGAATAAGAACAGTCCCTCATACCAAAGTGGTTTTCTTAGACACGTGTGTCAAGCTTTCGTCCCGTTGCAATACGATGAAAAGTGTTAGAATGAGAAACATTGAAGGAAATTACAAACGAATGAAATCAACAACAGAAGTCAGTCGTGCATTTGTGGTTACAGCAGCAATTGACCTTACCACGTGGGAGATTATATCTACCTGCGTAACATCCGAGTCCAAGAAAAAAAACAATGTGGAATGGCTTACTTGGATAATTGTTGATTAAACAAAAAAAAAGGGAATAAGAACAGCCCCTTATACCAAAGTGGTTTCCTTAGACACGTGTGTCAAGCTTTCGTCCCTGTGCAATACGATGAAAAGTGTTAGAATGAGAAACATTGAAGGAAATTACAAACGAATGAAATCAACAACAGAAGTCAGTCGTGCATTTGTGGTTACAGCAGCAATTGACCTTACCACGTGGGAGATTATAGCTACCTGCAAGACATCCGAGTCCAAGAAAATCAACAATGTGGAATGGCCTACTTGGATAATTGTTGATTTAACAAAAAAAAAGGGAATAAGAACAGTCCCTTATACCAAAGTGGTTTCCTTAGACACGTGTGTCGAGCTTTCATCCCTGTGCAATACGATGAAAAGTGTTAGAATGAGAAACATAGAAGGAAATAACAAACAAATGAAATCAACAACAGAAGTCAGTCGTGCATTTGTGGTTACAGCAGCAATTGACCTTACCACGTAGGAGATTATAGCTACCTGCGTGACATCCGAGTCCAAGAAAATCAACAATGTGGGATGGCTTACTTGGATAATTGTTCATTAAACAAAAAGAAAGGAATAAAAACAGTCCCTCATACCAAAGTGGTTTCCTTAGACACGTGTGTCAAGCTTTCGTCCCTGTGCAATACGATGAAAAGTGTTAGAATGAGAAACATAGAAGGAAAAAACAAACAAATGAAATCAACATTAGAAGTCAGTCGTGCATTTGTGGTTACAGCAGCAATAGACCTTACCACGTGAGAAATTATAGCTACCTGCGTGACATCCGAGTCCAAGAAAAAAAAACAATGTGGAATGGCTTACTTGGATAATTGTTCATTAAACAAAAAGAAGGGGATAAAAACAGTCCCGCATACCAAAGTGGTTTCCTTAGACACGGGTGTCAAGCTTTCGTCCCTGTGCAATACGATGAAAAGTGTTAGAATGAGAAACATTGAAGGAAATTACAAACGAATGGAATCAACAACAGAAGTCAGTCGTGCATTTGTGGTTACAGCAGCAATTGACCTTACCACGTGGGAGATTATAGCTACCTGCGTAACATCCGAGTCCAAGAAAAAAAACAATGTGGAATGGCTTACTTGGATAATTGTTGATTAAACAAAAAAAAAGGGAATAAGAACAGTCCCTTATACCAAAGTGGTTTCCTTAGACACGTGTGTCAAGCTTTCGTCCCTGTGCAATACGATGAAAAGTGTTAGAATGAGAAACATTGAAGGAAATTACAAACGAATGAAATCAACAACAGAAGTCAGTCGTGCATTTGTGGTTACAGCAGCAATTGACCTTACCACGTGGGAGATTATAGCTACCTGCAAGACATCCGAGTCCAAGAAAATCAACAATGTGGAATGGCCTACTTGGATAATTGTTGATTTAACAAAAAAAAAGGGAATAAGAACAGTCCCTTATACCAAAGTGGTTTCCTTAGACACGTGTGTCAAGCTTTCATCCTTGTGCAATACGATGAAAAGTGTTAGAATGAGAAACATAGAAGGAAATAACAAACAAATGAAATCAACAACAGAAGTCAGTCGTGCATTTATGGTTACAGCAGCAATTGACCTTACCACGTGGGAGATTATAGCTACCTGCGTAACATCCGAGTCCAAGAAAAAAAACAATGTGGAATGGCTTACTTGGATAATTGTTCATTAAACAGAAAGAAGGGAATAAGAACAGTTCCTCATACCAAAGTGGTTTCCTTAGACACGTGTGTCAAGCTTTCGTCCCTGTGCAATACTATGAAAAGTGTTAGAATGAGAAATATTGAAGGAAATTACAAACGAATGAAATCAACAACAGAAGTCAGTCGTGCATTTGTGGTTACAGCAGCAATTGACCTTACCACGTGGGAGATTATAGCTACCTGCGTGACATCCGAGTCCAAGAAAATCAACAATGTGGAATGGCCCACTTGGATAATTGTTGATTAAACAAAAAGAAGGGAATAAGAACAGTCCCTTATACCAAAGTGGTTTCCTTAGACACGTGTGTCAAGCTTTCGTCCCTGTGCAATACGATGAAAAGTATTAGAATGAGAAATATAGAAGGAAATTACAAACAAATGAAATTAACAACAGAAGTCAGTCGTGCATTTGTGGTTACAGCAGCAATTGACCTTACCACGTGGGAGATTATAGCTACCTGCGTTACATCCGAGTCCAAGAAAATCAACAATGTGGAATGGCTTACTTGGGTAATTGTTCATTAAACAAAAAGAAGGGAATAAGAACAGTCCCTCATACCAAAGTGGTTTCCTTAGACACGTGTGTCAAGCTTTCGTCCCTGTGCAATACGATGAAAAGTGTTAGAATGAGAAACATTGAAGGAAATTACAAACGAATGAAATCAACAACAGAAGTCAGTCGTGCATTTGTGGTTACAGCAGCAATTGACCTTACCACGTGGGAGATTATAGCTACCTGCAAGACATCCGAGTCCAAGAAAATCAACAATGTGGAATGGCCTACTTGGATAATTGTTGATTTAACAAAAAAAAAGGGAATAAGAACAGTCCCTTATACCAAAGTGGTTTCCTTAGACACGTGTGTCAAGCTTTCATCCCTGTGCAATACGATGAAAAGTGTTAGAATGAGAAACATTGAAGGAAATTACAAACGAATGACATCAACAACAGAAGTCAGTCGTGCATTTGTGGTTACAGCAGCAATTGACCTTACCACGTGGGAGATTATAGCTACCTGCGTGACATCCGATTCCAAAAAAATCAACAATGTGCAATGGCCTACTTGGATAATGGTTGATTAAACAAAAAAAAGGGAATAAGAACAGTCCCTTATACCAAAGTGGTTTCCTTAGACAGGTGTGTCAAGCTTTCGTCCCTGTGCAATACGATGAAAAGTGTTAGAATGAGATACATTGAAGAAAATAACAAACGAATGAAATCAACAACAGAAGTCAGACGTGCATTTGTGGTTACAGCAGCAATTGACCTTACCACGTGGGAGATTATAGCTACCTGCGTGACATCCGAGTCCAAAAAAAAAAAACAATGTGGAATGGCTTACTTGGATAATTGTTCATTAAACAAAAAGAAGGGAATAAGAACAGTCCCTCATACCAAAGTGGTTTTCTTAGACACGTGTGTCAAGCTTTCGTCCCTGTGCAATACGATGAAAAGTGTTAGAATGAGAAACATTGAAGGAAATTACAAACGAATGAAATCAACAACAGAAGTCAGTCGTGCATTTGTGGTTACAGCAGCAATTGACCTTACCACGTGGGAGATTATAGCTTCCTGCGTGACATCCGAGTCCAAGAAAATCAACAATGTGGAATGGCTTACTTGGATAATTGTTCATCAAAAAGAAAAAAGGGAATAAGGACAGTCCCTTATACCAATGTGGTTTCCTTAAACACGTGTGTCAAGCTTTCGTCCCTGTGCAATACGATGAAAAGTGTTAGAATGAGAAACATAGAAGGAAATAACAAACAAATGAAATCAACAACAGAAGTCAGTCGTGCATTTGTGGTTACAGCAGCAATTGACCTTACCACGTGGGAGATTATAGCTTCCTGCGTGACATCCGAGTCCAAGAAAATCAACAATGTGGAATGGCTTACTTGGATAATTGTTCATCAAAAAGAAAAAAGGGAATAAGGACAGTCCCTTATACCAATGTGGTTTCCTTAAACACGTGTGTCAAGCTTTCGTCCCTGTGCAATACGATGAAAAGTGTTAGAATGAGAAACATAGAAGGAAATAACAAACAAATGAAATCAACAACAGAAGTCAGACGTGCATTTGTGGTTACAGCAGCAATAGACCTTACCACGTGAGAGATTAAAGCTACCTGCGTGATATCCGAGTCCAAGAAAATCAACAATGTGGAATGGCTTACTTGGATAATTGTTCATTATACAAAAAGTAGGGAATAAGAACAGTCCCTTATACCAAAGTGGTTTCCTTAGACACGTGTGTCAAGCTTTCGTCCCTGTGCAATACGATGAAGTATTAGAATGAGAAACATTGAAGGAAATAACAAACGAATGAAATCAACAACAGAAGTCAGTCGTGCATTTGTGGTTACAGCAGCAATTGACCTCACCACGTGGAAGATTGTAGCTACCTGCGTGACATCCGAGTCCAAGAAAATCAACAATGTGGAATGGCTTACTTGGATAATTGTTCATTAAACAAAAAGAAGGGAATAAGAACAGTCCCTCATACCAAAGTGGTTTCCTTAGACACGTGTGTCAAGCTTTCGTCCCTGTGGAATACGATGAAAAGTGTTAGAATGAGAAACATTGAAGGAAATTACAAACGAATGACATCAACAACAGAAGTCAGTCGTGCATTTGTGGTTACAGCAGCAATTGACCTTACCACGTGGGAGATTATAGCTACCTGCGTGACATCCGAGTCCAAGAAAATCAACAATGTGCAATGGCCTACTTGGATAATTGTTGATTAAACAAAAAAAAGGGAATAAGAACAGTCCCTTATACCAAAGTGGTTTCCTTAGACAGGTGTGTCAAGCTTTCGTCCCTGTGCAATACGATGAAAATTGTTAGAATGAGAAACATTGAAGAAAATAACAAACGAATGAAATCAACAACAGAAGTCAGACGTGCATTTGTGGTTACAGCAGCAATTGACCTTACCACGTGGGAGATTATAGCTACCTGCGTGACATCCGAGTTCAAAAAAAATAAAACAATGTGGAATGGCTTACTTGGATAATTGTTCATTAAACAAAAAGAAGGGAATAAGAACAGTCCCTCATACCAAAGTGGTTTTCTTAGACACGTGTGTCAAGCTTTCGTCCCTGTGCAATACGATGAAGAGAGTTAGAATGAGAAACATAGAAGGAAATAACAAACAAATGAAATCAACAACAGAAGTCAGTCGTGCATTTGTGGTTACAGCAGCAATAGACCTTACCACGTGGGAAATTATAGTTACCTGCGTGTCATCCGAGTCCAAGAAAATCAACAATGTGGAATGGCTTACTTGGATAATTGTTCATTTAACAAAAAGTAGGGAAGAATAATAATTGTTCATTATACAGAAAGAAGGGAATAAGAACAGTCCCTTAAACCAAAGTGGTTACCTTTGACACGTGTGGTAAGCTTTCGTCACTCAGCAATACGATGAAAAGTGTTAGAATGAGAAACATTGAAGAAAATAACATACAAATGGAATCAACAACAGAAGTCAGCCGTCCAATTGTGGTTACAGCAGCAATTGACCTCACCACGTGGGAAATTATAGTTACCTGCGTGTCATCCGAGTCCAAGAAAATCAACAATGTGGAATGGCTTACTTGGATAATTGTTCATTAGACAAAAAGTAGGGAAGAATAATAATTGTTCATTATACAGAAAGAAGGGAATAAGAACAGTCCCTTAAACCAAAGTGGTTTCCTTTGACACGTGTGGTAAGCTTTCGTCTCTCAGCAATACGATGAAAAGTGTTAGAATGAGAAACATTGAAGAAAATAATATACAAATGGAATCAACAACAGAAGTCAGCCGTCCAATTGTGGTTACAGCAGCAATTGACCTTACCACGTGGGAAATTATAGTTACCTGCGTGTCATCCGAGTCCAAGAAAATCAACAATGTGGAATGGCTTACTTGGATAATTGTTCATTTAACAAAAAGAAGGGAATAAGAACAGTCCCTTAAACCAAAGTGGTTTCCTTTGACACGTGTGGTAAGCTTTCGTCTCTCAGCAATACGATGAAAAGTGTTAGAATGAGAAACATTGAAGAAAATAACATACAAATGAAATCAACAACAGAAGTCAGACGTGCATTTGTGGTTACAGCAGCAATTGACCTTACCACGTGGGAGATTATAGCTACCTGCGTGACATCCGAGTCCAAGAAAAAAAAACAATGTGGAATGGCTTACTTGGATAATTGTTCATTAAACAAAAAGAAGGGAATAAGAACAGTCCCTCATACCAAAGTGGTTTTCTTAGACACGGGTGTCAAGCTTTCATCCCTGTGCAATACGATGAAAAGTGTTAGAATGAGAAACATAGAAGGAAATAACAAACAAATGAAATCAACAACAGAAGTCAGTCGTGCATTTGGGGTTACAGCAGCAATTGACCTTACCACGTAGGAGATTATAGCTACCTGCGTGACATCCGAGTCCAAGAAAATCAACAATGTGGAATGGCTTACTTGGATAATTGTTCATTAAACAAAAAGAAGGGAATAAAAACAGTCCCTCATACCAAAGTGGTTTCCTTAGACACGGGTGTCAAGCTTTCGTCCCTGTGCAATACGATGAAAAGTGTTAGAATGAGAAACATTGAAGGAAATTACAAACGAATGGAATCAACAACAGAAGTCAGTCGTGCATTTGTGGTTACAGCAGCAATTGACCTTACCACGTGGGAGATTATAGCTACCTGCGTAACATCCGAGTCCAAGAAAAAAAACAATGTGGAATGGCTTACTTGGATAATTGTTGATTAAACAAAAAAAAAGGGAATAAGAACAGTCCCTTATACCAAAGTGGTTTCCTTAGACACGTGTGTCAAGCTTTCGTCTCTGTGCAATACGATGAAAAGTGTTAGAATGAGAAACATTGAAGGAAATTACAAACGAATGAAATCAACAACAGAAGTCAGTCGTGCATTTGTGGTTACAGCAGCAATTGACCTTACCACGTGGAAGATTATAGCTACCTGCAAGACATCCGAGTCCAAGAAAATCAACAATGTGGAATGGCCTACTTAGATAATTGTTGATTTAACAAAAAAAAAGGGAATAAGAACAGTCCCTTATACCAAAGTGGTTTCCTTAGACACGTGTGTCAAGCTTTCATCCCTGTGCAATACGATGAAAAGTGTTAGAATGAGAAACATAGTAGGAAATAACAAACAAATGAAATCAACAACAGAAGTCAGTCGTGCATTTGTGGTTACAGCAGCAATTGACCTTACCACGTAGGAGATTATAGCTACCTGCGTGATATCCGAGTCCAAAAAAATCAACAATGTGGAATGGCTTACTTGGATAATTGTTCATTAAACAAAAAGAAAGGAATAAAAACAGTCCCTCATACCAAAGTGGTTTCCTTAGACACGTGTGTCAAGCTTTCGTCCCTGTGCAATACGATGAAAAGTGTTAGAATGAGAAACATAGAAGGAAAAAACAAACAAATGAAATCAACATTAGAAGTCAGTCGTGCATTTGTGGTTACAGCAGCAATTGACCTTACCACGTGGGAGATTATAGCTACCTGCGTGACATCCGAGTCCAAGAAAAAAAAACAATGTGGAATGGCTTACTTGGATAATTGTTCATTAGACGAAAAGTAGGGAATAAGAACAGTCCCTTATACCAAAGTGGTTTCCTTAGACACGTGTGTCAAGCTTTCGTCCCTGTGCAATACGATGAAAAGTGTTAGAATGAGAAACATCGAAGGAAATAACAAACAAATGAAATCAACAACAGAAGTCAGTCGTGCATTTATGGTTACAGCAGCAATTGACCTTACCACGTGGGAGATTATAGCTACCTGCGTAACATCCGAGTCCAAGAAAAAAACAATGTGGAATGGCTTACTTGGATAATTGTTCATTAAACAGAAAGAAGGGAATAAGAACAGTTCCTCATACCAAAGTGGTTTCCTTAGACACGTGTGTCAAGCTTTCGTCCCTGTGCAATACTATGAATAGTGTTAGAATGAGAAACATTGAAGGAAATTACAAACGAATGAAATCAACAACAGAAGTCAGTCGTGCATTTGTGGTTACAGCAGCAATTGACCTTACCACGTGGGAGATTATAGCTACCTGCGTGACATCCGAGTCCAAGAAAATCAACAATGTGGAATGGCCCACTTGGATAATTGTTGATTAAACAAAAAGAAGGGAATAAGAACAGTCCCTTATACCAAAGTGGTTTCCTTAGACACGTGTGTCAAGCTTTCGTCCCTGTGCAATACGATGAAAAGTGTTAGAATGAGAAACATAGAAGGAAATTACAAACAAATGAAATTAACAACAGAAGTCAGTCGTGCATTTGTGGTTACAGCAGCAATTGACCTTACCACGTAGGAGATTATAGCTACCTGCGTTACATCCGAGTCCAAGAAAATCAACAATGTGGAATGGCTTACTTGGATAATTGTTCATTAAACAAAAAGAAGGGAATAAGAACAGTCCCTCATACCAAAGTGGTTTCCTTAGACACGTGTGTCAAGCTTTCGTCCCTGTGCAATACGATGAAAAGTGTTAGAATGAGAAACATTGAAGGAAATTACAAACGAATGGAATCAACAACAGAAGTCAGTCGTGCATTTGTGGTTACAGCAGCAATTGACCTTACCACGTGGGAGATTATAGCTACCTGCGTGACATCCGAGTCCAAGAAAATCAACAATGTGCAATGGCCTACTTGGATAATTGTTGATTAAACAAAAAAAAGGGAATAAGAACAGTCCCTTATACCAAAGTGGTTTCCTTAGACAGGTGTGTCAAGCTTTCGTCCCTGTGCAATACGATGAAAAGTGTTAGAATGAGAAACATTGAAGAAAATAACAAACGAATGAAATCAACAACAGAAGTCAGACGTGCATTTGTGGTTACAGCAGCAATTGACCTTACCACGTGGGAGATTATAGCTACCTGCGTGACATCCGAGTCCAAGAAAATCAACAATGTGGAATGGCTTACTTGGATAATTGTTCATTAAACAAAAAGAAAGGAATAAAAACAGTCCCTCATACCAAAGTGGTTTCCTTAAACACGTGTGTCAAGCTTTCGTCCCTGTGCAATACGATGAAAAGTGTTAGAATGAGAAACATAGAAGGAAAAAACAAACAAATGAAATCAACATTAGAAGTCAGTCGTGCATTTGTGGTTACAGCAGCAATTGACCTTACCACGTGGGAGATTATAGCTACCTGCGTGACATCCGAGTCCAAGAAAAAAAAACAATGTGGAATGGCTTACTTGGATAATTGTTCATTAGACGAAAAGTAGGGAATAAGAACAGTCCCTTATACCAAAGTGGTTTCCTTAGACACGTGTGTCAAGCTTTCGTCCCTGTGCAATACGATGAAAAGTGTTAGAATGAGAAACATCGAAGGAAATAACAAACAAATGAAATCAACAACAGAAGTCAGTCGTGCATTTATGGTTACAGCAGCAATTGACCTTACCACGTGGGAGATTATAGCTACCTGCGTAACATCCGAGTCCAAGAAAAAAAAAATGTGGAATGGCTTACTTGGATAATTGTTCATTAAACAGAAAGAAGGGAATAAGAACAGTTCCTCATACCAAAGTGGTTTCCTTAGACACGTGTGTCAAGCTTTCGTCCCTGTGCAATACTATGAAAAGTGTTAGAATGAGAAACATTGAAGGAAATTACAAACGAATGAAATCAACAACAGAAGTCAGTCGTGCATTTGTGGTTACAGCAGCAATTGACCTTACCACGTGGGAGATTATAGCTACCTGCGTGACATCCGAGTCCAAGAAAATCAACAATGTGGAATGGCCCACTTGGATAATTGTTGATTAAACAAAAAGAAGGGAATAAGAACAGTCCCCCATACCAAAGTGGTTTCCTTAGACACGTGTGTCAAGCTTTCGTCCCTGTGCAATACGATGAAAAGTGTTAGAATGAGAAACATTGAAGAAAATAACATACAAATGGAATCAACAACACAAGTCAGCCGTCCAATTGTGGTTACAGCAGCAATTGACCTTACCACGTGGGAAATTATAGTTACCTGCGTGTCATCCGAGTCCAAGAAAATCAACAATGTGCAATGGCCTACTTGGATAATTGTTGATTAAACAAAAAAAAGGGATTAAGAACAGTCCCTTATACCAAAGTGGTTTCCTTAGACAGGTGTGTCAAGCTTTCGTCCCTGTGCAATACGATGAAAAGTGTTAGAATGAGAAACATTGAAGAAAATAACAAACGAATGAAATCAACAACAGAAGTCAGACGTGCATTTGTGGTTACAGCAGCAATTGACCTTACCACGTGGGAGATTATAGCTACCTGCGTGACATCCGAGTCCAAAAAAAAAAAACAATGTGAAATGGCTTACTTTGATAATTGTTCATTAAACAAAAAGAAGGGAATAAGAACAGTCCCTCATACCAAAGTGGTTTTCTCAGACACGTGTGTCAAGCATTCGTCCCTGTGCAATACGATGAAGAGAGTTAGAATGAGAAACATAGAAGGAAATAACAAACAAATGAAATCAACAACAGAAGTCAGTCGTGCATTTGTGGTTACAGCAGCAATAGACCTTACCACGTGAGAGATTATAGCTACCTGCGTGACATCCGAGTCCAAGAAAATCAACAATGTGGAATGGCTTACTTGGATAATTGTTCATTAGACAAAAAGTAGGGAAGAATAATAATTGTTCATTATACAGAAAGAAGGGAATAAGAACAGTCCCTTAAACCAAAGTGGTTTCCTTTGACACGTGTGGTAAGCTTTCGTCTCTCAGCAATACGATGAAAAGTGTAAGAATGAGAAACATTGAAGAAAATAACATACAAATGGAATCAACAACAGAAGTCAGCCGTCCAATTGTGGTTACAGCAGCAATTGACCTTACCACGTGGGAAATTATAGTTACCTGCGTGTCATCCGAGTCCAAGAAAATCAACAATGTGGAATGGCTTACTTGGATAATTGTTCATTTAACAAAAAGAAGGGAATAAAAACAGTCCCTTAAACCAAAGTGGTTTCCTTTGACACGTGTGGTAAGCTTTCGTCTCTCAGCAATACGATGAAAAGTGTTAGAATGAGAAACATTGAAGAAAATAACATACAAATGAAATCAACAACAGAAGTCAGACGTGCATTTGTGGTTACAGCAGCAATTGACCTTACCACGTGGGAGATTATAGCTACCTGCGTGACATCCGAGTCTAAGAAAAAAAAACAATGTGGAATGGCTTACTTGGATAATTGTTCATTAAACAAAAAGAAGGGAATAAGAACAGTCCCTCATACCAAAGTGGTTTTCTTAGACACGTGTGTCAAGCTTTCGTCCCGTTGCAATACGATGAAAAGTGTTAGAATGAGAAACATTGAAGGAAATTACAAACGAATGAAATCAACAACAGAAGTCAGTCGTGCATTTGTGGTTACAGCAGCAATTGACCTTACCACGTGGGAGATTATATCTACCTGCGTAACATCCGAGTCCAAGAAAAAAAACAATGTGGAATGGCTTACTTGGATAATTGTTGATTAAACAAAAAAAAAGGGAATAAGAACAGCCCCTTATACCAAAGTGGTTTCCTTAGACACGTGTGTCAAGCTTTCGTCCCTGTGCAATACGATGAAAAGTGTTAGAATGAGAAACATTGAAGGAAATTACAAACGAATGAAATCAACAACAGAAGTCAGTCGTGCATTTGTGGTTACAGCAGCAATTGACCTTACCACGTGGGAGATTATAGCTACCTGCAAGACATCCGAGTCCAAGAAAATCAACAATGTGGAATGGCCTACTTGGATAATTGTTGATTTAACAAAAAAAAAGGGAATAAGAACAGTCCCTTATACCAAAGTGGTTTCCTTAGACACGTGTGTCGAGCTTTCATCCCTGTGCAATACGATGAAAAGTGTTAGAATGAGAAACATAGAAGGAAATAACAAACAAATGAAATCAACAACAGAAGTCAGTCGTGCATTTGTGGTTACAGCAGCAATTGACCTTACCACGTAGGAGATTATAGCTACCTGCGTGACATCCGAGTCCAAGAAAATCAACAATGTGGGATGGCTTACTTGGATAATTGTTCATTAAACAAAAAGAAAGGAATAAAAACAGTCCCTCATACCAAAGTGGTTTCCTTAGACACGTGTGTCAAGCTTTCGTCCCTGTGCAATACGATGAAAAGTGTTAGAATGAGAAACATAGAAGGAAAAAACAAACAAATGAAATCAACATTAGAAGTCAGTCGTGCATTTGTGGTTACAGCAGCAATAGACCTTACCACGTGAGAAATTATAGCTACCTGCGTGACATCCGAGTCCAAGAAAAAAAAACAATGTGGAATGGCTTACTTGGATAATTGTTCATTAAATAAAAAGAAGGGGATAAAAACAGTCCCGCATACCAAAGTGGTTTCCTTAGACACGTGTGTCAAGCTTTCGTCCCGTTGCAATACGATGAAAAGTGTTAGAATGAGAAACATTGAAGGAAATTACAAACGAATGGAATCAACAACAGAAGTCAGTCGTGCATTTGTGGTTACAGCAGCAATTGACCTTACCACGTGGGAGATTATAGCTACCTGCGTAACATCCGAGTCCAAGAAAAAAAACAATGTGGAATGGCTTACTTGGATAATTGTTGATTAAACAAAAAAAAAGGGAATAAGAACAGTCCCTTATACCAAAGTGGTTTCCTTAGACACGTGTGTCAAGCTTTCGTCCCTGTGCAATACGATGAAAAGTGTTAGAATGAGAAACATTGAAGGAAATTACAAACGAATGAAATCAACAACAGAAGTCAGTCGTGCATTTGTGGTTACAGCAGCAATTGACCTTACCACGTGGGAGATTATAGCTACCTGCAAGACATCCGAGTCCAAGAAAATCAACAATGTGGAATGGCCTACTTGGATAATTGTTGATTTAACAAAAAAAAAGGGAATAAGAACAGTCCCTTATACCAAAGTGGTTTCCTTAGACACGTGTGTCAAGCTTTCATCCCTGTGCAATACGATGAAAAGTGTTAGAATGAGAAACATAGAAGGAAATAACAAACAAATGAAATCAACAACAGAAGTCAGTCGTGCATTTATGGTTACAGCAGCAATTGACCTTACCACGTGGGAGATTATAGCTACCTGCGTAACATCCGAGTCCAAGAAAAAAAACAATGTGGAATGGCTTACTTGGATAATTGTTCATTAAACAGAAAGAAGGGAATAAGAACAGTTCCTCATACCAAAGTGGTTTCCTTAGACACGTGTGTCAAGCTTTCGTCCCTGTGCAATACTATGAAAAGTGTTAGAATGAGAAATATTGAAGGAAATTACAAACGAATGAAATCAACAACAGAAGTCAGTCGTGCATTTGTGGTTACAGCAGCAATTGACCTTACCACGTGGGAGATTATAGCTACCTGCGTGACATCCGAGTCCAAGAAAATCAACAATGTGGAATGGCCCACTTGGATAATTGTTGATTAAACAAAAAGAAGGGAATAAGAACAGTCCCTTATACCAAAGTGGTTTCCTTAGACACGTGTGTCAAGCTTTCGTCCCTGTGCAATACGATGAAAAGTATTAGAATGAGAAATATAGAAGGAAATTACAAACAAATGAAATTAACAACAGAAGTCAGTCGTGCATTTGTGGTTACAGCAGCAATTGACCTTACCACGTGGGAGATTATAGCTACCTGCGTTACATCCGAGTCCAAGAAAATCAACAATGTGGAATGGCTTACTTGGGTAATTGTTCATTAAACAAAAAGAAGGGAATAAGAACAGTCCCTCATACCAAAGTGGTTTCCTTAGACACGTGTGTCAAGCTTTCGTCCCTGTGCAATACGATGAAAAGTGTTAGAATGAGAAACATTGAAGGAAATTACAAACGAATGAAATCAACAACAGAAGTCAGTCGTGCATTTGTGGTTACAGCAGCAATTGACCTTACCACGTGGGAGATTATAGCTACCTGCAAGACATCCGAGTCCAAGAAAATCAACAATGTGGAATGGCCTACTTGGATAATTGTTGATTTAACAAAAAAAAAGGGAATAAGAACAGTCCCTTATACCAAAGTGGTTTCCTTAGACACGTGTGTCAAGCTTTCATCCCTGTGCAATACGATGAAAAGTGTTAGAATGAGAAACATTGAAGGAAATTACAAACGAATGACATCAACAACAGAAGTCAGTCGTGCATTTGTGGTTACAGCAGCAATTGACCTTACCACGTGGGAGATTATAGCTACCTGCGTGACATCCGATTCCAAAAAAATCAACAATGTGCAATGGCCTACTTGGATAATGGTTGATTAAACAAAAAAAAGGGAATAAGAACAGTCCCTTATACCAAAGTGGTTTCCTTAGACAGGTGTGTCAAGCTTTCGTCCCTGTGCAATACGATGAAAAGTGTTAGAATGAGATACATTGAAGAAAATAACAAACGAATGAAATCAACAACAGAAGTCAGACGTGCATTTGTGGTTACAGCAGCAATTGACCTTACCACGTGGGAGATTATAGCTACCTGCGTGACATCCGAGTCCAAAAAAAAAAAACAATGTGGAATGGCTTACTTGGATAATTGTTCATTAAACAAAAAGAAGGGAATAAGAACAGTCCCTCATACCAAAGTGGTTTTCTTAGACACGTGTGTCAAGCTTTCGTCCCTGTGCAATACGATGAAAAGTGTTAGAATGAGAAACATTGAAGGAAATTACAAACGAATGAAATCAACAACAGAAGTCAGTCGTGCATTTGTGGTTACAGCAGCAATTGACCTTACCACGTGGGAGATTATAGCTTCCTGCGTGACATCCGAGTCCAAGAAAATCAACAATGTGGAATGGCTTACTTGGATAATTGTTCATCAAAAAGAAAAAAGGGAATAAGAACAGTCCCTTATACCAATGTGGTTTCCTTAAACACGTGTGTCAAGCTTTCGTCCCTGTGCAATACGATGAAAAGTGTTAGAATGAGAAACATAGAAGGAAATAACAAACAAATGAAATCAACAACAGAAGTCAGTCGTGCATTTGTGGTTACAGCAGCAATTGACCTTACCACGTGGGAGATTATAGCTTCCTGCGTGACATCCGAGTCCAAGAAAATCAACAATGTGGAATGGCTTACTTGGATAATTGTTCATCAAAAAGAAAAAAGGGAATAAGGACAGTCCCTTATACCAATGTGGTTTCCTTAAACACGTGTGTCAAGCTTTCGTCCCTGTGCAATACGATGAAAAGTGTTAGAATGAGAAACATAGAAGGAAATAACAAACAAATGAAATCAACAACAGAAGTCAGACGTGCATTTGTGGTTACAGCAGCAATAGACCTTACCACGTGAGAGATTAAAGCTACCTGCGTGATATCCGAGTCCAAGAAAATCAACAATGTGGAATGGCTTACTTGGATAATTGTTCATTATACAAAAAGTAGGGAATAAGAACAGTCCCTTATACCAAAGTGGTTTCCTTAGACACGTGTGTCAAGCTTTCGTCCCTGTGCAATACGATGAAGTATTAGAATGAGAAACATTGAAGGAAATAACAAACGAATGAAATCAACAACAGAAGTCAGTCGTGCATTTGTGGTTACAGCAGCAATTGACCTCACCACGTGGAAGATTGTAGCTACCTGCGTGACATCCGAGTCCAAGAAAATCAACAATGTGGAATGGCTTACTTGGATAATTGTTCATTAAACAAAAAGAAGGGAATAAGAACAGTCCCTCATACCAAAGTGGTTTCCTTAGACACGTGTGTCAAGCTTTCGTCCCTGTGGAATACGATGAAAAGTGTTAGAATGAGAAACATTGAAGGAAATTACAAACGAATGACATCAACAACAGAAGTCAGTCGTGCATTTGTGGTTACAGCAGCAATTGACCTTACCACGTGGGAGATTATAGCTACCTGCGTGACATCCGAGTCCAAGAAAATCAACAATGTGCAATGGCCTACTTGGATAATTGTTGATTAAACAAAAAAAAGGGAATAAGAACAGTCCCTTATACCAAAGTGGTTTCCTTAGACAGGTGTGTCAAGCTTTCGTCCCTGTGCAATACGATGAAAATTGTTAGAATGAGAAACATTGAAGAAAATAACAAACGAATGAAATCAACAACAGAAGTCAGACGTGCATTTGTGGTTACAGCAGCAATTGACCTTACCACGTGGGAGATTATAGCTACCTGCGTGACATCCGAGTTCAAAAAAAATAAAACAATGTGGAATGGCTTACTTGGATAATTGTTCATTAAACAAAAAGAAGGGAATAAGAACAGTCCCTCATACCAAAGTGGTTTTCTTAGACACGTGTGTCAAGCTTTCGTCCCTGTGCAATACGATGAAGAGAGTTAGAATGAGAAACATAGAAGGAAATAACAAACAAATGAAATCAACAACAGAAGTCAGTCGTGCATTTGTGGTTACAGCAGCAATAGACCTTACCACGTGGGAAATTATAGTTACCTGCGTGTCATCCGAGTCCAAGAAAATCAACAATGTGGAATGGCTTACTTGGATAATTGTTCATTTAACAAAAAGTAGGGAAGAATAATAATTGTTCATTATACAGAAAGAAGGGAATAAGAACAGTCCCTTAAACCAAAGTGGTTACCTTTGACACGTGTGGTAAGCTTTCGTCACTCAGCAATACGATGAAAAGTGTTAGAATGAGAAACATTGAAGAAAATAACATACAAATGGAATCAACAACAGAAGTCAGCCGTCCAATTGTGGTTACAGCAGCAATTGACCTTACCACGTGGGAAATTATAGTTACCTGCGTGTCATCCGAGTCCAAGAAAATCAACAATGTGGAATGGCTTACTTGGATAATTGTTCATTAGACAAAAAGTAGGGAAGAATAATAATTGTTCATTATACAGAAAGAAGGGAATAAGAACAGTCCCTTAAACCAAAGTGGTTTCCTTTGACACGTGTGGTAAGCTTTCGTCTCTCAGCAATACGATGAAAAGTGTTAGAATGAGAAACATTGAAGAAAATAATATACAAATGGAATCAACAACAGAAGTCAGCCGTCCAATTGTGGTTACAGCAGCAATTGACCTTACCACGTGGGAAATTATAGTTACCTGCGTGTCATCCGAGTCCAAGAAAATCAACAATGTGGAATGGCTTACTTGGATAATTGTTCATTTAACAAAAAGAAGGGAATAAGAACAGTCCCTTAAACCAAAGTGGTTTCCTTTGACACGTGTGGTAAGCTTTCGTCTCTCAGCAATACGATGAAAAGTGTTAGAATGAGAAACATTGAAGAAAATAACATACAAATGAAATCAACAACAGAAGTCAGACGTGCATTTGTGGTTACAGCAGCAATTGACCTTACCACGTGGGAGATTATAGCTACCTGCGTGACATCCGAGTCCAAGAAAAAAAAACAATGTGGAATGGCTTACTTGGATAATTGTTCATTAAACAAAAAGAAGGGAATAAGAACAGTCCCTCATACCAAAGTGGTTTTCTTAGACACGGGTGTCAAGCTTTCATCCCTGTGCAATACGATGAAAAGTGTTAGAATGAGAAACATAGAAGGAAATAACAAACAAATGAAATCAACAACAGAAGTCAGTCGTGCATTTGGGGTTACAGCAGCAATTGACCTTACCACGTAGGAGATTATAGCTACCTGCGTGACATCCGAGTCCAAGAAAATCAACAATGTGGAATGGCTTACTTGGATAATTGTTCATTAAACAAAAAGAAGGGAATAAAAACAGTCTCTCATACCAAAGTGGTTTCCTTAGACACGGGTGTCAAGCTTTCGTCCCTGTGCAATACGATGAAAAGTGTTAGAATGAGAAACATTGAAGGAAATTACAAACGAATGGAATCAACAACAGAAGTCAGTCGTGCATTTGTGGTTACAGCAGCAATTGACCTTACCACGTGGGAGATTATAGCTACCTGCGTAACATCCGAGTCCAAGAAAAAAAACAATGTGGAATGGCTTACTTGGATAATTGTTGATTAAACAAAAAAAAAAAGGGAATAAGAACAGTCCCTTATACCAAAGTGGTTTCCTTAGACACGTGTGTCAAGCTTTCGTCTCTGTGCAATACGATGAAAAGTGTTAGAATGAGAAACATTGAAGGAAATTACAAACGAATGAAATCAACAACAGAAGTCAGTCGTGCATTTGTGGTTACAGCAGCAATTGACCTTACCACGTGGGAGATTATAGCTACCTGCAAGACATCCGAGTCCAAGAAAATCAACAATGTGGAATGGCCTACTTAGATAATTGTTGATTTAACAAAAAAAAAGGGAATAAGAACAGTCCCTTATACCAAAGTGGTTTCCTTAGACACGTGTGTCAAGCTTTCATCCCTGTGCAATACGATGAAAAGTGTTAGAATGAGAAACATAGTAGGAAATAACAAACAAATGAAATCAACAACAGAAGTCAGTCGTGCATTTGTGGTTACAGCAGCAATTGACCTTACCACGTAGGAGATTATAGCTACCTGCGTGATATCCGAGTCCAAAAAAATCAACAATGTGGAATGGATTACTTGGATAATTGTTCATTAAACAAAAAGAAAGGAATAAAAACAGTCCCTCATACCAAAGTGGTTTCCTTAGACACGTGTGTCAAGCTTTCGTCCCTGTGCAATACGATGAAAAGTGTTAGAATGAGAAACATAGAAGGAAAAAACAAACAAATGAAATCAACATTAGAAGTCAGTCGTGCATTTGTGGTTACAGCAGCAATTGACCTTACCACGTGGGAGATTATAGCTACCTGCGTGACATCCGAGTCCAAGAAAAAAAAACAATGTGGAATGGCTTACTTGGATAATTGTTCATTAGACGAAAAGTAGGGAATAAGAACAGTCCCTTATACCAAAGTGGTTTCCTTAGACACGTGTGTCAAGCTTTCGTCCCTGTGCAATACGATGAAAAGTGTTAGAATGAGAAACATCGAAGGAAATAACAAACAAATGAAATCAACAACAGAAGTCAGTCGTGCATTTATGGTTACAGCAGCAATTGACCTTACCACGTGGGAGATTATAGCTACCTGCGTAACATCCGAGTCCAAGAAAAAAACAATGTGGAATGGCTTACTTGGATAATTGTTCATTAAACAGAAAGAAGGGAATAAGAACAGTTCCTCATACCAAAGTGGTTTCCTTAGACACGTGTGTCAAGCTTTCGTCCCTGTGCAATACTATGAATAGTGTTAGAATGAGAAACATTGAAGGAAATTACAAACGAATGAAATCAACAACAGAAGTCAGTCGTGCATTTGTGGTTACAGCAGCAATTGACCTTACCACGTGGGAGATTATAGCTACCTGCGTGACATCCGAGTCCAAGAAAATCAACAATGTGGAATGGCCCACTTGGATAATTGTTGATTAAACAAAAAGAAGGGAATAAGAACAGTCCCTTATACCAAAGTGGTTTCCTTAGACACGTGTGTCAAGCTTTCGTCCCTGTGCAATACGATGAAAAGTGTTAGAATGAGAAACATAGAAGGAAATTACAAACAAATGAAATTAACAACAGAAGTCAGTCGTGCATTTGTGGTTACAGCAGCAATTGACCTTACCACGTAGGAGATTATAGCTACCTGCGTTACATCCGAGTCCAAGAAAATCAACAATGTGGAATGGCTTACTTGGATAATTGTTCATTAAACAAAAAGAAGGGAATAAGAACAGTCCCTCATACCAAAGTGGTTTCCTTAGACACGTGTGTCAAGCTTTCGTCCCTGTGCAATACGATGAAAAGTGTTAGAATGAGAAACATTGAAGGAAATTACAAACGAATGGAATCAACAACAGAAGTCAGTCGTGCATTTGTGGTTACAGCAGCAATTGACCTTACCACGTGGGAGATTATAGCTACCTGCGTGACATCCGAGTCCAAGAAAATCAACAATGTGCAATGGCCTACTTGGATAATTGTTGATTAAACAAAAAAAAGGGAATAAGAACAGTCCCTTATACCAAAGTGGTTTCCTTAGACAGGTGTGTCAAGCTTTCGTCCCTGTGCAATACGATGAAAAGTGTTAGAATGAGAAACATTGAAGAAAATAACAAACGAATGAAATCAACAACAGAAGTCAGACGTGCATTTGTGGTTACAGCAGCAATTGACCTTACCACGTGGGAGATTATAGCTACCTGCGTGACATCCGAGTCCAAGAAAATCAACAATGTGGAATGGCTTACTTGGATAATTGTTCATTAAACAAAAAGAAAGGAATAAAAACAGTCCCTCATACCAAAGTGGTTTCCTTAAACACGTGTGTCAAGCTTTCGTCCCTGTGCAATACGATGAAAAGTGTTAGAATGAGAAACATAGAAGGAAAAAACAAACAAATGAAATCAACATTAGAAGTCAGTCGTGCATTTGTGGTTACAGCAGCAATAGAGCTTACCACGTGAGAGATTATAGCTACCTGCGTGACATCCGAGTCCAAGAAAAAAAAACAATGTGGAATGGCTTACTTGGATAATTGTTCATTAGACGAAAAGTAGGGAATAAGAACAGTCCCTTATACCAAAGTGGTTTCCTTAGACACGTGTGTCAAGCTTTCGTCCCTGTGCAATACGATGAAAAGTGTTAGAATGAGAAACATCGAAGGAAATAACAAACAAATGAAATCAACAACAGAAGTCAGTCGTGCATTTATGGTTACAGCAGCAATTGACCTTACCACGTGGGAGATTATAGCTACCTGCGTAACATCCGAGTCCAAGAAAAAAAAAATGTGGAATGGCTTACTTGGATAATTGTTCATTAAACAGAAAGAAGGGAATAAGAACAGTTCCTCATACCAAAGTGGTTTCCTTAGACACGTGTGTCAAGCTTTCGTCCCTGTGCAATACTATGAAAAGTGTTAGAATGAGAAACATTGAAGGAAATTACAAACGAATGAAATCAACAACAGAAGTCAGTCGTGCATTTGTGGTTACAGCAGCAATTGACCTTACCACGTGGGAGATTATAGCTACCTGCGTGACATCCGAGTCCAAGAAAATCAACAATGTGGAATGGCCCACTTGGATAATTGTTGATTAAACAAAAAGAAGGGAATAAGAACAGTCCCTTATACCAAAGTGGTTTCCTTAGACACGTGTGTCAAGCTTTCGTCTCTGTGCAATACGATGAAAAGTGTTAGAATGAGAAACATTGAAGGAAATTACAAACGAATGAAATCAACAACAGAAGTCAGTCGTGCATTTGTGGTTACAGCAGCAATTGACCTTACCACGTGGAAGATTATAGCTACCTGCAAGACATCCGAGTCCAAGAAAATCAACAATGTGGAATGGCCTACTTAGATAATTGTTGATTTAACAAAAAAAAAGGGAATAAGAACAGTCCCTTATACCAAAGTGGTTTCCTTAGACACGTGTGTCAAGCTTTCATCCCTGTGCAATACGATGAAAAGTGTTAGAATGAGAAACATAGTAGGAAATAACAAACAAATGAAATCAACAACAGAAGTCAGTCGTGCATTTGTGGTTACAGCAGCAATTGACCTTACCACGTAGGAGATTATAGCTACCTGCGTGATATCCGAGTCCAAAAAAATCAACAATGTGGAATGGCTTACTTGGATAATTGTTCATTAAACAAAAAGAAAGGAATAAAAACAGTCCCTCATACCAAAGTGGTTTCCTTAGACACGTGTGTCAAGCTTTCGTCCCTGTGCAATACGATGAAAAGTGTTAGAATGAGAAACATAGAAGGAAAAAACAAACAAATGAAATCAACATTAGAAGTCAGTCGTGCATTTGTGATTACAGCAGCAATAGAGCTTACCACGTGAGAGATCATAGCTACCTGCGTGACATCCGAGTCCAAGAAAAAAAAACAATGTGGAATGGCTTACTTGGATAATTGTTCATTAGACGAAAAGTAGGGAATAAGAACAGTCCCTTATACCAAAGTGGTTTCCTTAGACACGTGTGTCAAGCTTTCGTCCCTGTGCAATACGATGAAAAGTTTTAGAATGAGAAACATCGAAGGAAATAACAAACAAATGAAATCAACAACAGAAGTCAGTCGTGCATTTATGGTTACAGCAGCAATTGACCTTACCACGTGGGAGATTATAGCTACCTGCGTAACATCCGAGTCCAAGAAAAAAATCAATGTGGAATGGCTTACTTGGATAATTGTTAATTAAACAGAAAGAAGGGAATAAGAACAGTTCCTCATACCAAAGTGGTTTCCTTAGACACGTGTGTCAAGCTTTCGTCCCTGTGCAATACTATGAAAAGTGTTAGAATGAGAAACATTGAAGGAAATTACAAACGAATGAAATCAACAACAGAAGTCAGTCGTGCATTTGTGGTTACAGCAGCAATTGACCTTACCACGTGGGAGATTATAGCTACCTGCGTGACATCCGAGTCCAAGAAAATCAACAATGTGGAATGGCCCACTTGGATAATTGTTGATTAAACAAAAAGAAGGGAATAAGAACAGTCCCTTATACCAAAGTGGTTTCCTTAGACACGTGTGTCAAGCTTTCGTCCCTGTGCAATACGATGAAAAGTGTTAGAATGAGAAACATAGAAGGAAATTACAAACAAATGAAATTAACAACAGAAGTCAGTCGTGCATTTGTGGTTACAGCAGCAATTGACCTCACCACGTAGGAGATTATAGCTACCTGCGTTACATCCGAGTCCAAGAAAATCAACAATGTGGAATGGCTTACTTGGATAATTGTTCATTAAACAAAAAGAAGGGAATAAGAACAGTCCCTCATACCAAAGTGGTTTCCTTAGACACGTGTGTCAAGCTTTCGTCCCTGTGCAATACGATGAAAAGTGTTAGAATGAGAAACATTGAAGGAAATTACAAACGAATGGAATCAACAACAGAAGTCAGTCGTGCATTTGTGGTTACAGCAGCAATTGACCTTACCACGTGGGAGATTATAGCTACCTGCGTGACATCCGAGTCCAAGAAAATCAACAATGTGCAATGGCCTACTTGGATAATTGTTGATTAAACAAAAAAAAGGGAATAAGAACAGTCCCTTATACCAAAGTGGTTTCCTTAGACAGGTGTGTCAAGCTTTCGTCCCTGTGCAATACGATGAAAAGTGTTAGAATGAGAAACATTGAAGAAAATAACAAACGAATGAAATCAACAACAGAAGTCAGACGTGCATTTGTGGTTACAGCAGCAATTGACCTTACCACGTGGGAGATTATAGCTACCTGCGTGACATCCGAGTCCAAGAAAATCAACAATGTGGAATGGCTTACTTGGATAATTGTTCATTAGACAAAAAGTAGGGAAGAATAATAATTGTTCATTATACAGAAAGAAGGGAATAAGAACAGTCCCTTAAACCAAAGTGGTTTCCTTTGACACGTGTGGTAAGCTTTCGTCTCTCAGCAATACGATGAAAAGTGTTAGAATGAGAAACATTGAAGAAAATAAGATACAAATGGAATCAACAACAGAAGTCAGCCGTCCAATTGTGGTTACAGAAGCAATTGACCTTACCACGTGGGAAATTATAGTTACCTGCGTGTCATCCGAGTCCAAGAAAATCAACAATGTGGAATGGCTTACTTGGATAATTGTTCATTTAACAAAAAGAAGGGAATAAGAACAGTCCCTTAAACCAAAGTGGTTTCCTTTGACACGTGTGGTAAGCTTTCGTCTCTCAGCAATACGATGAAAAGTGTTAGAATGAGAAACATTGAAGAAAATAACATACAAATGAAATCAACAACAGAAGTCAGACGTGCATTTGTGGTTACAGCAGCAATTGACGTTACCACGTGGGAGATTATAGCTACCTGCGTGACATCCGAGTCCAAGAAAAAAAACAATGTGGAATGGCTTACTTGGATAATTGTTCATTAAACAAAAAGAAGGGAATAAGAACAGTCCCTCATACCAAAGTGGTTTTCTTAGACACGTGTGTCAAGCTTTCGTCCCGTTGCAATACGATGAAAAGGGTTAGAATGAGAAACATTGAAGGAAATTACAAACGAATGAAATCAACAACAGAAGTCAGTCGTGCATTTGTGGTTACAGCAGCAATTGACCGTACCACGTGGGAGATTATAGCTACCTGCGTGACATCCGAGTCCAAGAAAATCAACAATGTGGAATGGCCTTCTTGGATAATTGTTGATTAAACAAAAAAAAGGGAATAAGAACAGTCCCCTATACCAAAGTGGTTTCCTTAGACACGTGTGTCAAGCTTTCGTCCCTGTGCAATACGATGAAAAGTGTTAGAATGACAAACATAGAAGGAAATTACAAACCAATGAAATTAACAACAGAAGTCAGTCGTGCATTTGTGGTTACAGCAGCAATTGACCTTACCACGTAGGAGATTATAGCTACCTGCGTTACATCCGAGTCCAAGAAAATCAACAATGTGGAATGGCTTGATTGTATAATTGTTCATTAAACAAAAAGAAGGGAATAAGAACAGTTCCCCATACCAAAGTGGTTTCCTTAGACACGTGTGTCAAGCTTTCGTCCCTGTGCAATACGATGAAAAGTGTTAGAATGAGAAACATTGAAGAAAATAACATACAAATGGAATCAACAACACAAGTCAGCCGTCCAATTGTGGTTACAGCAGCAATTGACCTTACCACGTGGGAAATTATAGTTACCTGCGTGTCATCCGAGTCCAAGAAAATCAACAATGTGCAATGGCCTACTTGGATAATTGTTGATTAAACAAAAAAAAGGGATTAAGAACAGTCCCTTATACCAAAGTGGTTTCCTTAGACAGGTGTGTCAAGCTTTCGTCCCTGTGCAATACGATGAAAAGTGTTAGAATGAGAAACATTGAAGAAAATAACAAACGAATGAAATCAACAACAGAAGTCAGACGTGCATTTGTGGTTACAGCAGCAATTGACCTTACCACGTGGGAGATTATAGCTACCTGCGTGACATCCGAGTCCAAAAAAAAAAAACAATGTGAAATGGCTTACTTTGATAATTGTTCATTAAACAAAAAGAAGGGAATAAGAACAGTCCCTCATACCAAAGTGGTTTTCTTAGACACGTGTGTCAAGCTTTCGTCCCTGTGCAATACGATGAAAAGTGTTAGAATGAGAAACATTGAAGAAAATAACATACAAATGGAATCAACAACAGAAGTCAGTCGTGCATTTGTGGTTACAGCAGCAATTGACCTTACCACGTGGGAGATTATAGCTACCTGCGTGACATCCGAGTCCAAGAAAATCAACAATGTGGAATGGCTTGATTGTATAATTGTTCATTAAACAAAAAGAAGGGAATAAGAACAGTTCCCCATACCAAAGTGGTTTCCTTAGACACGTGTGTCAAGCTTTCGTCCCTGTGCAATACGATGAAAAGTGTTAGAATGAGAAACATTGAAGAAAATAACATACAAATGGAATCAACAACAGAAGTCAGTCGTGCATTTGTGGTTACAGCAGCAATTGACCTTACCACGTGGGAGATTATAGCTACCTGCGTGACATCCGAGTCCAAGAAAATCAACAATGTGCAATGGCCTACTTGGATAATTGTTGATTAAACAAAAAAAAGGGAATAAGAACAGTCCCTTATACCAAAGTGGTTTCCTTAGACAGGTGTGTCAAGCTTTCGTCCCTGTGCAATACGATGAAAAGTGTTAGAATGAGAAACATTGAAGAAAATAACAAACGAATGAAATCAACAACAGAAGTCAGACGTGCATTTGTGGTTACAGCAGCAATTGACCTTACCACGTGGGAGATTATAGCTACCTGCGTGACATCCGAGTCCAAGAAAATCAACAATGTGGAATCGCTTACTTGGATAATTGTTAATTAAACAAAAAGAAAGGAATAAAAACAGTCCCTCATACCAAAGTGGTTTCCTTAAACACGTGTGTCAAGCTTTCGTCCCTGTGCAATACGATGAAAAGTGTTAGAATGAGAAACATAGAAGGAAAAAACAAACAAATGAAATCAACATTAGAAGTCAGTCGTGCATTTGTGGTTACAGCAGCAATAGAGCTTACCACGTGAGAGATTATAGCTACCTGCGTGACATCCGAGTCCAAGAAAAAAAAACAATGTGGAATGGCTTACTTGGATAATTGTTCATTAGACGAAAAGTAGGGAATAAGAACAGTCCCTTATACCAAAGTGGTTTCCTTAGACACGTGTGTCAAGCTTTCGTCCCTGTGCAATACGATGAAAAGTGTTAGAATGAGAAACATCGAAGGAAATAACAAACAAATGAAATCAACAACAGAAGTCAGTCGTGCATTTATGGTTACAGCAGCAATTGACCTTACCACGTGGGAGATTATAGCTACCTGCGTAACATCCGAGTCCAAGAAAAAAAAAATGTGGAATGGCTTACTTGGATAATTGTTCATTAAACAGAAAGAAGGGAATAAGAACAGTTCCTCATACCAAAGTGGTTTCCTTAGACACGTGTGTCAAGCTTTCGTCCCTGTGCAATACTATGAAAAGTGTTAGAATGAGAAACATTGAAGGAAATTACAAACGAATGAAATCAACAACAGAAGTCAGTCGTGCATTTGTGGTTACAGCAGCAATTGACCTTACCACGTGGGAGATTATAGCTACCTGCGTGACATCCGAGTCCAAGAAAATCAACAATGTGGAATGGCCCACTTGGATAATTGTTGATTAAACAAAAAGAAGGGAATAAGAACAGTCCCTTATACCAAAGTGGTTTCCTTAGACACGTGTGTCAAGCTTTCGTCTCTGTGCAATACGATGAAAAGTGTTAGAATGAGAAACATTGAAGGAAATTACAAACGAATGAAATCAACAACAGAAGTCAGTCGTGCATTTGTGGTTACAGCAGCAATTGACCTTACCACGTGGAAGATTATAGCTACCTGCAAGACATCCGAGTCCAAGAAAATCAACAATGTGGAATGGCCTACTTAGATAATTGTTGATTTAACAAAAAAAAAGGGAATAAGAACAGTCCCTTATACCAAAGTGGTTTCCTTAGACACGTGTGTCAAGCTTTCATCCCTGTGCAATACGATGAAAAGTGTTAGAATGAGAAACATAGTAGGAAATAACAAACAAATGAAATCAACAACAGAAGTCAGTCGTGCATTTGTGGTTACAGCAGCAATTGACCTTACCACGTAGGAGATTATAGCTACCTGCGTGATATCCGAGTCCAAAAAAATCAACAATGTGGAATGGCTTACTTGGATAATTGTTCATTAAACAAAAAGAAAGGAATAAAAACAGTCCCTCATACCAAAGTGGTTTCCTTAGACACGTGTGTCAAGCTTTCGTCCCTGTGCAATACGATGAAAAGTGTTAGAATGAGAAACATAGAAGGAAAAAACAAACAAATGAAATCAACATTAGAAGTCAGTCGTGCATTTGTGATTACAGCAGCAATAGAGCTTACCACGTGAGAGATTATAGCTACCTGCGTGACATCCGAGTCCAAGAAAAAAAAACAATGTGGAATGGCTTACTTGGATAATTGTTCATTAGACGAAAAGTAGGGAATAAGAACAGTCCCTTATACCAAAGTGGTTTCCTTAGACACGTGTGTCAAGCTTTCGTCCCTGTGCAATACGATGAAAAGTTTTAGAATGAGAAACATCGAGGGAAATAACAAACAAATGAAATCAACAACAGAAGTCAGTCGTGCATTTATGGTTACAGCAGCAATTGACCTTACCACGTGGGAGATTATAGCTACCTGCGTAACATCCGAGTCCAAGAAAAAAATCAATGTGGAATGGCTTACTTGGATAATTGTTAATTAAACAGAAAGAAGGGAATAAGAACAGTTCCTCATACCAAAGTGGTTTCCTTAGACACGTGTGTCAAGCTTTCGTCCCTGTGCAATACTATGAAAAGTGTTAGAATGAGAAACATTGAAGGAAATTACAAACGAATGAAATCGACAACAGAAGTCAGTCGTGCATTTGTGGTTACAGCAGCAATTGACCTTACCACGTGGGAGATTATAGCTACCTGCGTGACATCCGAGTCCAAGAAAATCAACAATGTGGAATGGCCCACTTGGATAATTGTTGATTAAACAAAAAGAAGGGAATAAGAACAGTCCCTTATACCAAAGTGGTTTCCTTAGACACGTGTGTCAAGCTTTCGTCCCTGTGCAATACGATGAAAAGTGTTAGAATGAGAAACATAGAAGGAAATTACAAACAAATGAAATTAACAACAGAAGTCAGTCGTGCATTTGTGGTTACAGCAGCAATTGACCTTACCACGTAGGAGATTATAGCTACCTGCGTTACATCCGAGTCCAAGAAAATCAACAATGTGGAATGGCTTACTTGGATAATTGTTCATTAAACAAAAAGAAGGGAATAAGAACAGTCCCTCATACCAAAGTGGTTTCCTTAGACACGTGTGTCAAGCTTTCGTCCCTGTGCAATACGATGAAAAGTGTTAGAATGAGAAACATTGAAGGAAATTACAAACGAATGGAATCAACAACAGAAGTCAGTCGTGCATTTGTGGTTACAGCAGCAATTGACCTTACCACGTGGGAGATTATAGCTACCTGCGTGACATCCGAGTCCAAGAAAATCAACAATGTGCAATGGCCTACTTGGATAATTGTTGATTAAACAAAAAAAAGGGAATAAGAACAGTCCCTTATACCAAAGTGGTTTCCTTAGACAGGTGTGTCAAGCTTTCGTCCCTGTGCAATACGATGAAAAGTGTTAGAATGAGAAACATTGAAGAAAATAACAAACGAATGAAATCAACAACAGAAGTCAGACGTGCATTTGTGGTTACAGCAGCAATTGACCTTACCACGTGGGAGATTATAGCTACCTGCGTGACATCCGAGTCCAAGAAAATCAACAATGTGGAATGGCTTACTTGGATAATTGTTCATTAGACAAAAAGTAGGGAAGAATAATAATTGTTCATTATACAGAAAGAAGGGAATAAGAACAGTCCCTTAAACCAAAGTGGTTTCCTTTGACACGTGTGGTAAGCTTTCGTCTCTCAGCAATACGATGAAAAGTGTTAGAATGAGAAACATTGAAGAAAATAAGATACAAATGGAATCAACAACAGAAGTCAGCCGTCCAATTGTGGTTACAGAAGCAATTGACCTTACCACGTGGGAAATTATAGTTACCTGCGTGTCATCCGAGTCCAAGAAAATCAACAATGTGGAATGGCTTACTTGGATAATTGTTCATTTAACAAAAAGAAGGGAATAAGAACAGTCCCTTAAACCAAAGTGGTTTCCTTTGACACGTGTGGTAAGCTTTCGTCTCTCAGCAATACGATGAAAAGTGTTAGAATGAGAAACATTGAAGAAAATAACATACAAATGAAATCAACAACAGAAGTCAGACGTGCATTTGTGGTTACAGCAGCAATTGACGTTACCACGTGGGAGATTATAGCTACCTGCGTGACATCCGAGTCCAAGAAAAAAAACAATGTGGAATGGCTTACTTGGATAATTGTTCATTAAACAAAAAGAAGGGAATAAGAACAGTCCCTCATACCAAAGTGGTTTTCTTAGACACGTGTGTCAAGCTTTCGTCCCGTTGCAATACGATGAGAAGGGTTAGAATGAGAAACATTGAAGGAAATTACAAACGAATGAAATCAACAACAGAAGTCAGTCGTGCATTTGTGGTTACAGCAGCAATTGACCGTACCACGTGGGAGATTATAGCTACCTGCGTGACATCCGAGTCCAAGAAAATCAACAATGTGGAATGGCCTTCTTGGATAATTGTTGATTAAACAAAAAAAAGGGAATAAGAACAGTCCCCTATACCAAAGTGGTTTCCTTAGACACGTGTGTCAAGCTTTCGTCCCTGTGCAATACGATGAAAAGTGTTAGAATGACAAACATAGAAGGAAATTACAAACCAATGAAATTAACAACAGAAGTCAGTCGTGCATTTGTGGTTACAGCAGCAATTGACCTTACCACGTAGGAGATTATAGCTACCTGCGTTACATCCGAGTCCAAGAAAATCAACAATGTGGAATGGCTTGATTGTATAATTGTTCATTAAACAAAAAGAAGGGAATAAGAACAGTTCCCCATACCAAAGTGGTTTCCTTAGACACGTGTGTCAAGCTTTCGTCCCTGTGCAATACGATGAAAAGTGTTAGAATGAGAAACATTGAAGAAAATAACATACAAATGGAATCAACAACACAAGTCAGCCGTCCAATTGTGGTTACAGCAGCAATTGACCTTACCACGTGGGAAATTATAGTTACCTGCGTGTCATCCGAGTCCAAGAAAATCAACAATGTGCAATGGCCTACTTGGATAATTGTTGATTAAACAAAAAAAAGGGATTAAGAACAGTCCCTTATACCAAAGTGGTTTCCTTAGACAGGTGTGTCAAGCTTTCGTCCCTGTGCAATACGATGAAAAGTGTTAGAATGAGAAACATTGAAGAAAATAACAAACGAATGAAATCAACAACAGAAGTCAGACGTGCATTTGTGGTTACAGCAGCAATTGACCTTACCACGTGGGAGATTATAGCTACCTGCGTGACATCCGAGTCCAAAAAAAAAAAACAATGTGAAATGGCTTACTTTGATAATTGTTCATTAAACAAAAAGAAGGGAATAAGAACAGTCCCTCATACCAAAGTGGTTTTCTTAGACACGTGTGTCAAGCATTCGTCCCTGTGCAATACGATGAAGAGAGTTAGAATGAGAAACATAGAAGGAAATAACAAACAAATGAAATCAACAACAGAAGTCAGTCGTGCATTTGTGGTTACAGCAGCAATAGACCTTACCACGTGAGAGATTATAGCTACCTGCGTGACATCCGAGTCCAAGAAAATCAACAATGTGGAATGGCTTACTTGGATAATTGTTCATTAGACAAAAAGTAGGGAAGAATAATAATTGTTCATTATACAGAAAGAAGGGAATAAGAACAGTCCCTTAAACCAAAGTGGTTTCCTTTGACACGTGTGGTAAGCTTTCGTCTCTCAGCAATACGATGAAAAGTGTAAGAATGAGAAACATTGAAGAAAATAACATACAAATGGAATCAACAACAGAAGTCAGCCGTCCAATTGTGGTTACAGCAGCAATTGACCTTACCACGTGGGAAATTATAGTTACCTGCGTGTCATCCGAGTCCAAGAAAATCAACAATGTGGAATGGCTTACTTGGATAATTGTTCATTTAACAAAAAGAAGGGAATAAAAACAGTCCCTTAAACCAAAGTGGTTTCCTTTGACACGTGTGGTAAGCTTTCGTCTCTCAGCAATACGATGAAAAGTGTTAGAATGAGAAACATTGAAGAAAATAACATACAAATGAAATCAACAACAGAAGTCAGACGTGCATTTGTGGTTACAGCAGCAATTGACCTTACCACGTGGGAGATTATAGCTACCTGCGTGACATCCGAGTCTAAGAAAAAAAAACAATGTGGAATGGCTTACTTGGATAATTGTTCATTAAACAAAAAGAAGGGAATAAGAACAGTCCCTCATACCAAAGTGGTTTTCTTAGACACGTGTGTCAAGCTTTCGTCCCGTTGCAATACGATGAAAAGTGTTAGAATGAGAAACATTGAAGGAAATTACAAACGAATGAAATCAACAACAGAAGTCAGTCGTGCATTTGTGGTTACAGCAGCAATTGACCTTACCACGTGGGAGATTATAGCTACCTGCGTAACATCCGAGTCCAAGAAAAAAAACAATGTGGAATGGCTTACTTGGATAATTGTTGATTAAACAAAAAAAAAGGGAATAAGAACAGCCCCTTATACCAAAGTGGTTTCCTTAGACACGTGTGTCAAGCTTTCGTCCCTGTGCAATACGATGAAAAGTGTTAGAATGAGAAACATTGAAGGAAATTACAAACGAATGAAATCAACAACAGAAGTCAGTCGTGCATTTGTGGTTACAGCAGCAATTGACCTTACCACGTGGGAGATTATAGCTACCTGCAAGACATCCGAGTCCAAGAAAATCAACAATGTGGAATGGCCTACTTGGATAATTGTTGATTTAACAAAAAAAAAGGGAATAAGAACAGTCCCTTATACCAAAGTGGTTTCCTTAGACACGTGTGTCGAGCTTTCATCCCTGTGCAATACGATGAAAAGTGTTAGAATGAGAAACATAGAAGGAAATAACAAACAAATGAAATCAACAACAGAAGTCAGTCGTGCATTTGTGGTTACAGCAGCAATTGACCTTACCACGTGGGAGATTATAGCTACCTGCGTGACATCCGAGTCCAAAAAAAAAAAACAATGTGAAATGGCTTACTTTGATAATTGTTCATTAAACAAAAAGAAGGGAATAAGAACAGTCCCTCATACCAAAGTGGTTTTCTTAGACACGTGTGTCAAGCATTCGTCCCTGTGCAATACGATGAAGAGAGTTAGAATGAGAAACATAGAAGGAAATAACAAACAAATGAAATCAACAACAGAAGTCAGTCGTGCATTTGTGGTTACAGCAGCAATAGACCTTACCACGTGAGAGATTATAGCTACCTGCGTGACATCCGAGTCCAAGAAAATCAACAATGTGGAATGGCTTACTTGGATAATTGTTCATTAGACAAAAAGTAGGGAAGAATAATAATTGTTCATTATACAGAAAGAAGGGAATAAGAACAGTCCCTTAAACCAAAGTGGTTTCCTTTGACACGTGTGGTAAGCTTTCGTCTCTCAGCAATACGATGAAAAGTGTAAGAATGAGAAACATTGAAGAAAATAACATACAAATGGAATCAACAACAGAAGTCAGCCGTCCAATTGTGGTTACAGCAGCAATTGACCTTACCACGTGGGAAATTATAGTTACCTGCGTGTCATCCGAGTCCAAGAAAATCAACAATGTGGAATGGCTTACTTGGATAATTGTTCATTTAACAAAAAGAAGGGAATAAAAACAGTCCCTTAAACCAAAGTGGTTTCCTTTGACACGTGTGGTAAGCTTTCGTCTCTCAGCAATACGATGAAAAGTGTTAGAATGAGAAACATTGAAGAAAATAACATACAAATGAAATCAACAACAGAAGTCAGACGTGCATTTGTGGTTACAGCAGCAATTGACCTTACCACGTGGGAGATTATAGCTACCTGCGTGACATCCGAGTCTAAGAAAAAAAAACAATGTGGAATGGCTTACTTGGATAATTGTTCATTAAACAAAAAGAAGGGAATAAGAACAGTCCCTCATACCAAAGTGGTTTTCTTAGACACGTGTGTCAAGCTTTCGTCCCGTTGCAATACGATGAAAAGTGTTAGAATGAGAAACATTGAAGGAAATTACAAACGAATGAAATCAACAACAGAAGTCAGTCGTGCATTTGTGGTTACAGCAGCAATTGACCTTACCACGTGGGAGATTATAGCTACCTGCGTAACATCCGAGTCCAAGAAAAAAAACAATGTGGAATGGCTTACTTGGATAATTGTTGATTAAACAAAAAAAAAGGGAATAAGAACAGCCCCTTATACCAAAGTGGTTTCCTTAGACACGTGTGTCAAGCTTTCGTCCCTGTGCAATACGATGAAAAGTGTTAGAATGAGAAACATTGAAGGAAATTACAAACGAATGAAATCAACAACAGAAGTCAGTCGTGCATTTGTGGTTACAGCAGCAATTGACCTTACCACGTGGGAGATTATAGCTACCTGCAAGACATCCGAGTCCAAGAAAATCAACAATGTGGAATGGCCTACTTGGATAATTGTTGATTTAACAAAAAAAAAGGGAATAAGAACAGTCCCTTATACCAAAGTGGTTTCCTTAGACACGTGTGTCGAGCTTTCATCCCTGTGCAATACGATGAAAAGTGTTAGAATGAGAAACATAGAAGGAAATAACAAACAAATGAAATCAACAACAGAAGTCAGTCGTGCATTTGTGGTTACAGCAGCAATTGACCTTACCACGTAGGAGATTATAGCTACCTGCGTGACATCCGAGTCCAAGAAAATCAACAATGTGGGATGGCTTACTTGGATAATTGTTCATTAAACAAAAAGAAAGGAATAAAAACAGTCCCTCATACCAAAGTGGTTTCCTTAGACACGTGTGTCAAGCTTTCGTCCCTGTGCAATACGATGAAAACAGTTAGAATGAGAAACATAGAAGGAAAAAACAAACAAATGAAATCAACATTAGAAGTCAGTCGTGCATTTGTGGTTACAGCAGCAATAGA
Source organism: Harmonia axyridis (assembly GCF_914767665.1). NCBI lineage: Eukaryota > Metazoa > Arthropoda > Insecta > Coleoptera > Coccinellidae > Harmonia > Harmonia axyridis. Next base: position 49,950,882 of record NC_059503.1, on the reverse strand, counting down.
CCTTACCACGTGAGAAATTATAGCTACCTGCGTGACATCCGAGTCCAAGAAAAAAAAACAATGTGGAATGGCTTACTTGGATAATTGTTCATTAAATAAAAAGAAGGGGATAAAAACAGTCCCGCATACCAAAGTGGTTTCCTTAGACACGGGTGTCAAGCTTTCGTCCCTGTGCAATACGATGAAAAGTGTTAGAATGAGAAACATTGAAGGAAATTACAAACGAATGGAATCAACAACAGAAGTCAGTCGTGCATTTGTGGTTACAGCAGCAATTGACCTTACCACGTGGGAGATTATAGCTACCTGCGTAACATCCGAGTCCAAGAAAAAAAACAATGTGGAATGGCTTACTTGGATAATTGTTGATTAAACAAAAAAAAAGGGAATAAGAACAGTCCCTTATACCAAAGTGGTTTCCTTAGACACGTGTGTCAAGCTTTCGTCCCTGTGCAATACGATGAAAAGTGTTAGAATGAGAAACATTGAAGGAAATTACAAACGAATGAAATCAACAACAGAAGTCAGTCGTGCATTTGTGGTTACAGCAGCAATTGACCTTACCACGTGGGAGATTATAGCTACCTGCAAGACATCCGAGTCCAAGAAAATCAACAATGTGGAATGGCCTACTTGGATAATTGTTGATTTAACAAAAAAAAAGGGAATAAGAACAGTCCCTTATACCAAAGTGGTTTCCTTAGACACGTGTGTCAAGCTTTCATCCCTGTGCAATACGATGAAAAGTGTTAGAATGAGAAACATAGAAGGAAATAACAAACAAATGAAATCAACAACAGAAGTCAGTCGTGCATTTATGGTTACAGCAGCAATTGACCTTACCACGTGGGAGATTATAGCTACCTGCGTAACATCCGAGTCCAAGAAAAAAAACAATGTGGAATGGCTTACTTGGATAATTGTTCATTAAACAGAAAGAAGGGAATAAGAACAGTTCCTCATACCAAAGTGGTTTCCTTAGACACGTGTGTCAAGCTTTCGTCCCTGTGCAATACTATGAAAAGTGTTAGAATGGGAAATATTGAAGGAAATTACAAACGAATGAAATCAACAACAGAAGTCAGTCGTGCATTTGTGGGTACAGCAGCAATTGACCTTACCACGTGGGAGATTATAGCTACCTGCGTGACATCCGAGTCCAAGAAAATCAACAATGTGGAATGGCCCACTTGGATAATTGTTGATTAAACAAAAAGAAGGGAATAAGAACAGTCCCTTATACCAAAGTGGTTTCCTTAGACACGTGTGTCAAGCTTTCGTCCCTGTGCAATACGATGAAAAGTATTAGAATGAGAAATATAGAAGGAAATTACAAACAAATGAAATTAACAACAGAAGTCAGTCGTGCATTTGTGGTTACAGCAGCAATTGACCTTACCACGTGGGAGATTATAGCTACCTGCGTTACATCCGAGTCCAAGAAAATCAACAATGTGGAATGGCTTACTTGGGTAATTGTTCATTAAACAAAAAGAAGGGAATAAGAACAGTCCCTCATACCAAAGTGGTTTCCTTAGACACGTGTGTCAAGCTTTCGTCCCTGTGCAATACGATGAAAAGTGTTAGAATGAGAAACATTGAAGGAAATTACAAACGAATGAAATCAACAACAGAAGTCAGTCGTGCATTTGTGGTTACAGCAGCAATTGACCTTACCACGTGGGAGATTATAGCTACCTGCAAGACATCCGAGTCCAAGAAAATCAACAATGTGGAATGGCCTACTTGGATAATTGTTGATTTAACAAAAAAAAAGGGAATAAGAACAGTCCCTTATACCAAAGTGGTTTCCTTAGACACGTGTGTCAAGCTTTCATCCCTGTGCAATACGATGAAAAGTGTTAGAATGAGAAACATTGAAGGAAATTACAAACGAATGACATCAACAACAGAAGTCAGTCGTGCATTTGTGGTTACAGCAGCAATTGACCTTACCACGTGGGAGATTATAGCTACCTGCGTGACATCCGATTCCAAAAAAATCAACAATGTGCAATGGCCTACTTGGATAATGGTTGATTAAACAAAAAAAAGGGAATAAGAACAGTCCCTTATACCAAAGTGGTTTCCTTAGACAGGTGTGTCAAGCTTTCGTCCCTGTGCAATACGATGAAAAGTGTTAGAATGAGATACATTGAAGAAAATAACAAACGAATGAAATCAACAACAGAAGTCAGACGTGCATTTGTGGTTACAGCAGCAATTGACCTTACCACGTGGGAGATTATAGCTACCTGCGTGACATCCGAGTCCAAAAAAAAAAAAACAATGTGGAATGGCTTACTTGGATAATTGTTCATTAAACAAAAAGAAGGGAATAAGAACAGTCCCTCATACCGAAGTGGTTTTCTTAGACACGTGTGTCAAGCTTTCGTCCCTGTGCAATACGATGAAAAGTGTTAGAATGAGAAACATTGAAGGAAATTACAAACGAATGAAATCAACAACAGAAGTCAGTCGTGCATTAGTGGTTACAGCAGCAATTGACCTTACCACGTGTGAGATTATAGCTACCTGCGTGACATCCGAGTCCAAGAAAATCAATAATGTGGAATAGCTTACTTGGATAATTGTTCATTAAACGAAAAGAAGGGAATAAAAACAGTCCCTCATACCAAAGTGGTTTCTTTAGACACGTGTGTCAAGCTTTCGTCCCTGTGCAATACGATGAAAAGTGTTAAAATGAGAAACATTGAAGAAAATAACAAACGAATGAAATCAACAACAGAAGTCAGTCGTGCATTTGTGGTTACAGCAGCAATTGACCTTACCACGTGGGAGATTATAGCTTCCTGCGTGACATCCGAGTCCAAGAAAATCAACAATGTGGAATGGCTTACTTGGATAATTGTTCATCAAAAAGAAAAAAGGGAATAAGAACAGTCCCTTATACCAATGTGGTTTCCTTAAACACGTGTGTCAAGCTTTCGTCCCTGTGCAATACGATGAAAAGTGTTAGAATGAGAAACATAGAAGGAAATAACAAACAAATGAAATCAACAACAGAAGTCAGTCGTGCATTTGTGGTTACAGCAGCAATTGACCTTACCACGTGGGAGATTATAGCTACCTGCGTGACATCCGAGTCCAAGAAAATCAACAATGTGGAATGGCTTACTTGGATAATTGTTCATCAAAAAGAAAAAAGGGAATAAGGACAGTCCCTTATACCAATGTGGTTTCCTTAAACACGTGTGTCAAGCTTTCGTCCCTGTGCAATACGATGAAAAGTGTTAGAATGAGAAACATAGAAGGAAATAACAAACAAATGAAATCAACAACAGAAGTCAGACGTGCATTTGTGGTTACAGCAGCAATAGACCTTACCACGTGAGAGATTAAAGCTACCTGCGTGATATCCGAGTCCAAGAAAATCAACAATGTGGAATGGCTTACTTGGATAATTGTTCATTATACAAAAAGTAGGGAATAAGAACAGTCCCTTATACCAAAGTGGTTTCCTTAGACACGTGTGTCAAGCTTTCGTCCCTGTGCAATACGATGAAGTATTAGAATGAGAAACATTGAAGGAAATAACAAACGAATGAAATCAACAACAGAAGTCAGTCGTGCATTTGTGGTTACAGCAGCAATTGACCTCACCACGTGGAAGATTGTAGCTACCTGCGTGACATCCGAGTCCAAGAAAATCAACAATGTGGAATGGCCTACTTGGATAATTGTTGATTAAACAAAAAAAAGGGAATAAGAACAGTCCCTTTTACCAAAGTAGTTTCCTTAGACACGTGCGTCAAGCTTTCGTCCCTGTGTAATACGATGAAAAGAGTTGGAATGAGAAACATTGAAGGAAATAACAAACAAATGAAATCAACAACCGAAGTCAGTCGTCATTTGTGTCAGCAGCAATTGACCTTACCACGTGAGAGATCATAGCTACCTGCGTGACATCCGAGTCCAAGAAAATAAACAATGTGGAATGGCCTACTTGGATAATTGTTGATTAAACAAAAAAAAGGGAATAAGAACAGTCCCTTATACCAAAGTGGTTTCCTTCGACACGTGTCTCAAGCTTTCGCCCCTCAGCAATACGATGAGAAGTGTTAGAATGAGAAACATTGAAGGAAATAACAAACAAATGAAATCAACAACAGAAGTCAGCCGTTCATTTGAGGTTACAGCAGCAATTGACCTTACCACGTGGGAGATTATAGCTACCTGCGTGTCATCCGAGTCCAAGAAAATCAACAATGTGGAATGGCTAACTTGGTTAATTGATCATTATACAGAATAAGGGGAATAAGAACAGTCCCTTATACCAATGTGGTTTCCATAGACACGTGTGTCAAGCTTTCGTCCCTGTGCAATACGATGAGAAGTGTTAGAATGAGAAACATTGAAGGAAATAACAAACGAATGAAATCAACAACAGATATCAGCCGTCCAATTGTGGTAACAGCAGCAATTGACCTTACCACGTGGGAGATTAGAGCTACCTGCGTGACATCCGAGTCCAAGAAAATCAACAATGTGGAATGGCTTACTTGGATAATTGTTCATTAAACAAAAAGAAGGGATAAGAACAGTCCCTTATACCAAAGTGGTTTCCTTAGACACGTGTGTCAAGCTTTCGTCCCTGTGCAACACGATGAAAAGTGTTAGAATAAGAAACATTGAAGGAAATATCAAACGAATGAAATCAACAACAGAAGTCAGTCGTGCATTTGTGGTTACAGCAGCAATTGACCTTACCACGTGAGAGATCATAGCTACCTGCGTGACATCCGAGTCCAAGAAAATAAACAATGTGGAATGGCCTACTTGGATAATTGTTGATTAAACAAAAAAAAGGGAATAAGAACAGTCCCTTATACCAAAGTGGTTTCCTTCGACACGTGTCTCACGCTTTCGCCCCTCAGCAATACGATGAAAAGTGTTAGAATGAGAAACATTGAAGGAAATAACAAACAAATGAAATCAACAACAGAAGTCAGCCGTTCATTTGAGGTTACAGCAGCAATTGACCTTACCACGTGGGAAATTATAACTTCCTGCGTGACATCCGTGTCCAAGAAAAACAAGAATGTGGAAGGCTTACTTGGATAATTGATCATTAAACGAAAAAAAAAGGGAATAAGAACAGTTCCTTATACCAAAGTGGTTTCTTTCGGCACATGTCTCAAGCTCTCGCCCCTCAGCAATACGATGAAAAGTGTTAGAATGAGAAACATTGAAGGAAATAACGAACAAATGAAATCAACAACAGAAGTCAGTCGTGCTTTTGTGGTTACAGCAGCAATTGACCTTACCACGTGGGAGATTATAGCTACCTGCGGGACATCCTAGTCCAAGAAAATCAACAATGTGTAATGGCCTACATGGATAATTATTCATTAAACAAAAAGTTATACCAAAGTGGTTTCCTAAGACACGTTTGTCAAGCTTTCGTCCCTGTGCAATACTATGAAAAGTGTTCGAATGAGAAACATTGAAGGAAATAACAAACAAATGAAATCAACAACAGAAGTCAGTCGTGCATTTGTGGTTACAGCAGCAATTGACCTTACCACGTGGGAGATTATATCTACCTGCGTGACATCCGAGTCTAAGAAAATCAACAATGTGGAATGGCTTACTTGGATAATTGTTCATTAAACAAAAAGAAGGGAATAAGAACAGTCAATTATACCAAAGTGGTTTCCTTAGACACGTGTGTCAAGCTTTCGTCCCTGTGCAATACGATGAAAAGTGTTAGAATGAGAAACATAGATGGAAATAACAAACAAATGAAATCAACAACAGAAGTCAGTCGTGCATTTGTGGTTACAGCAGCAATTGACCTTACCACGTGGTAGATTAAAGCTACCTGCGTGACATCCGAGTCCAAGAAAATCAACAATGTGGAATGGCTTACTTGGATAATTGTTCATTAAGCAAAAAGAAGGGAATGAGAACAGTCCCTTATACCAAAGTGGTTTCCTTAGACACGTGTGTCAAGCTTTCGTCCCTGTGCAATACGATGAAAAGTGTTAGAATGAGAAACATTGAAGGAAATTACAAACGAATGAAATCAACAACAGAAGTCAGTCGTGCATTTGTGGTTACAGCAGCAATTGACCTTACCACGTGGGAGATTATAGCTACCTGCAAGACATCCGAGTCCAAGAAAATCAACAATGTGGAATGGCCTACTTGGATAATTGTTGATTTAACAAAAAAAAAGGGAATAAGAACAGTCCCTTATACCAAAGTGGTTTCCTTAGACACGTGTGTCAAGCTTTCATCCCTGTGCAATACGATGAAAAGTGTTAGAATGAGAAACATTGAAGGAAATTACAAACGAATGACATCAACAACAGAAGTCAGTCGTGCATTTGTGGTTACAGCAGCAATTGACCTTACCACGTGGGAGATTATAGCTACCTGCGTGACATCCGATTCCAAAAAAATCAACAATGTGCAATGGCCTACTTGGATAATGGTTGATTAAACAAAAAAAAGGGAATAAGAACAGTCCCTTATACCAAAGTGGTTTCCTTAGACAGGTGTGTCAAGCTTTCGTCCCTGTGCAATACGATGAAAAGTGTTAGAATGAGATACATTGAAGAAAATAACAAACGAATGAAATCAACAACAGAAGTCAGACGTGCATTTGTGGTTACAGCAGCAATTGACCTTACCACGTGGGAGATTATAGCTACCTGCGTGACATCCGAGTCCAAAAAAAAAAAAACAATGTGGAATGGCTTACTTGGATAATTGTTCATTAAACAAAAAGAAGGGAATAAGAACAGTCCCTCATACCGAAGTGGTTTTCTTAGACACGTGTGTCAAGCTTTCGTCCCTGTGCAATACGATGAAAAGTGTTAGAATGAGAAACATTGAAGGAAATTACAAACGAATGAAATCAACAACAGAAGTCAGTCGTGCATTAGTGGTTACAGCAGCAATTGACCTTACCACGTGTGAGATTATAGCTACCTGCGTGACATCCGAGTCCAAGAAAATCAATAATGTGGAATAGCTTACTTGGATAATTGTTCATTAAACGAAAAGAAGGGAATAAAAACAGTCCCTCATACCAAAGTGGTTTCTTTAGACACGTGTGTCAAGCTTTCGTCCCTGTGCAATACGATGAAAAGTGTTAAAATGAGAAACATTGAAGAAAATAACAAACGAATGAAATCAACAACAGAAGTCAGTCGTGCATTTGTGGTTACAGCAGCAATTGACCTTACCACGTGGGAGATTATAGCTTCCTGCGTGACATCCGAGTCCAAGAAAATCAACAATGTGGAATGGCTTACTTGGATAATTGTTCATCAAAAAGAAAAAAGGGAATAAGGACAGTCCCTTATACCAATGTGGTTTCCTTAAACACGTGTGTCAAGCTTTCGTCCCTGTGCAATACGATGAAAAGTGTTAGAATGAGAAACATAGAAGGAAATAACAAACAAATGAAATCAACAACAGAAGTCAGTCGTGCATTTGTGGTTACAGCAGCAATTGACCTTACCACGTGGGAGATTATAGCTTCCTGCGTGACATCCGAGTCCAAGAAAATCAACAATGTGGAATGGCTTACTTGGATAATTGTTCATCAAAAAGAAAAAAGGGAATAAGGACAGTCCCTTATACCAATGTGGTTTCCTTAGACACGTGTGTCAAGCTTTCGTCCCTGTGCAATACGATGAAAAGTGTTAGAATGAGAAACATAGAAGGAAATAACAAACAAATGAAATCAACAACAGAAGTCAGACGTGCATTTGTGGTTACAGCAGCAATAGACCTTACCACGTGAGAGATTAAAGCTACCTGCGTGATATCCGAGTCCAAGAAAATCAACAATGTGGAATGGCTTACTTGGATAATTGTTCATTATACAAAAAGTAGGGAATAAGAACAGTCCCTTATACCAAAGTGGTTTCCTTAGACACGTGTGTCAAGCTTTCGTCCCTGTGCAATACGATGAAGTATTAGAATGAGAAACATTGAAGGAAATAACAAACGAATGAAATCAACAACAGAAGTCAGTCGTGCATTTGTGGTTACAGCAGCAATTGACCTCACCACGTGGAAGATTGTAGCTACCTGCGTGACATCCGAGTCCAAGAAAATCAACAATGTGGAATGGCCTACTTGGATAATTGTTGATTAAACAAAAAAAAGGGAATAAGAACAGTCCCTTTTACCAAAGTAGTTTCCTTAGACACGTGCGTCAAGCTTTCGTCCCTGTGTAATACGATGAAAAGAGTTGGAATGAGAAACATTGAAGGAAATAACAAACAAATGAAATCAACAACCGAAGTCAGTCGTCATTTGTGTCAGCAGCAATTGACCTTACCACGTGAGAGATCATAGCTACCTGCGTGACATCCGAGTCCAAGAAAATAAACAATGTGGAATGGCCTACTTGGATAATTGTTGATTAAACAAAAAAAAGGGAATAAGAACAGTCCCTTATACCAAAGTGGTTTCCTTCGACACGTGTCTCAAGCTTTCGCCCCTCAGCAATACGATGAGAAGTGTTAGAATGAGAAACATTGAAGGAAATAACAAACAAATGAAATCAACAACAGAAGTCAGCCGTTCATTTGAGGTTACAGCAGCAATTGACCTTACCACGTGGGAGATTATAGCTACCTGCGTGTCATCCGAGTCCAAGAAAATCAACAATGTGGAATGGCTAACTTGGTTAATTGATCATTATACAGAATAAGGGGAATAAGAACAGTCCCTTATACCAATGTGGTTTCCATAGACACGTGTGTCAAGCTTTCGTCCCTGTGCAATACGATGAGAAGTGTTAGAATGAGAAACATTGAAGGAAATAACAAACGAATGAAATCAACAACAGATATCAGCCGTCCAATTGTGGTAACAGCAGCAATTGACCTTACCACGTGGGAGATTAGAGCTACCTGCGTGACATCCGAGTCCAAGAAAATCAACAATGTGGAATGGCTTACTTGGATAATTGTTCATTAAACAAAAAGAAGGGATAAGAACAGTCCCTTATACCAAAGTGGTTTCCTTAGACACGTGTGTCAAGCTTTCGTCCCTGTGCAACACGATGAAAAGTGTTAGAATAAGAAACATTGAAGGAAATATCAAACGAATGAAATCAACAACAGAAGTCAGTCGTGCATTTGTGGTTACAGCAGCAATTGACCTTACCACGTGAGAGATCATAGCTACCTGCGTGACATCCGAGTCCAAGAAAATAAACAATGTGGAATGGCCTACTTGGATAATTGTTGATTAAACAAAAAAAAGGGAATAAGAACAGTCCCTTATACCAAAGTGGTTTCCTTCGACACGTGTCTCACGCTTTCGCCCCTCAGCAATACGATGAAAAGTGTTAGAATGAGAAACATTGAAGGAAATAACAAACAAATGAAATCAACAACAGAAGTCAGCCGTTCATTTGAGGTTACAGCAGCAATTGACCTTACCACGTGGGAAATTATAACTTCCTGCGTGACATCCGTGTCCAAGAAAAACAAGAATGTGGAAGGCTTACTTGGATAATTGATCATTAAACGAAAAAAAAAGGGAATAAGAACAGTTCCTTATACCAAAGTGGTTTCTTTCGGCACATGTCTCAAGCTCTCGCCCCTCAGCAATACGATGAAAAGTGTTAGAATGAGAAACATTGAAGGAAATAACGAACAAATGAAATCAACAACAGAAGTCAGTCGTGCTTTTGTGGTTACAGCAGCAATTGACCTTACCACGTGGGAGATTATAGCTACCTGCGGGACATCCTAGTCCAAGAAAATCAACAATGTGTAATGGCCTACATGGATAATTATTCATTAAACAAAAAGTTATACCAAAGTGGTTTCCTAAGACACGTTTGTCAAGCTTTCGTCCCTGTGCAATACTATGAAAAGTGTTCGAATGAGAAACATTGAAGGAAATAACAAACAAATGAAATCAACAACAGAAGTCAGTCGTGCATTTGTGGTTACAGCAGCAATTGACCTTACCACGTGGGAGATTATATCTACCTGCGTGACATCCGAGTCTAAGAAAATCAACAATGTGGAATGGCTTACTTGGATAATTGTTCATTAAACAAAAAGAAGGGAATAAGAACAGTCAATTATACCAAAGTGGTTTCCTTAGACACGTGTGTCAAGCTTTCGTCCCTGTGCAATACGATGAAAAGTGTTAGAATGAGAAACATAGATGGAAATAACAAACAAATGAAATCAACAACAGAAGTCAGTCGTGCATTTGTGGTTACAGCAGCAATTGACCTTACCACGTGGTAGATTAAAGCTACCTGCGTGACATCCGAGTCCAAGAAAATCAACAATGTGGAATGGCTTACTTGGATAATTGTTCATTAAGCAAAAAGAAGGGAATGAGAACAGTCCCTTATACCAAAGTGGTTTCCTTAGACACGTGTGTCAAGCTTTCGTCCCTGTGCAATACGATGAAAAGTGTTAAAATGAGAAACATTGAAGGAAATAACAAACGAATGAAATCAACAACAGAAGTCAGTCGTGCATTTGTGGTTACAGCAGCAATTGACCTTACCACGTGGGAGATTATAGCTACCTGCGTGACATCCTAGTCCAAGAAAATCAACAATGTGGAATGGCTTACTTGGATAATTGTTCATTAAGCAAAAAGAAGGGAATGAGAACAGTCCCTTATACCAAAGTGGTTTCCTTAGACACGTGTGTCAAGCTTTCGTTCCTGTGCAATACGATGAAAAGTGTTAGAATGAGAAACATTGAAGGAAATAACGAACAAATGAAATCAACAACAGAAGTCAGTCGTGCTTTTGTGGTTACAGCAGAAATTGACCTTACCACGTGGGAGATTATAGCTACCTGCGTGACATCCTAGTCCAAGAAAATCAACAATGTGTAATGGCCTACATGGATAATTATTCATTAAACAAAAAGTTATACCAAAGTGGTTTCCTTCGACACGTGTCTCAAGCTTTCGCCCCTCAGCAATACGATGAAAAGTGTTAGAATGAGAAACATTGAAGGAAATAACAAACAAATGAAATCAACAACAGAAGTCAGTCGTGCATTTGTGGTTACAGCAGCAATTGACCTTACCACGTGGGAGATTATAACTACCTGCGTGTCATCCGAGTCCAAGATAATCAACAATGTGGAATGGCTTACTTGGATAATTGATCATTATACAGAAAGAAGGGAATAAGAACAGTCCCTTATACCAATGTGGTTTCCATAGACACGTGTGTCAAGCTTTCGTCCCTGTGCAATACGATGAGAAGTGTTAAAATGAAACACATTGAAGGAAATAACAAACAAATGAAATCAACAACAGAAGTCAGCCGTCCAATTGTGGTTACAGCAGCAATTGACCTTACCACGTGGGAGATTATAGCTACCCGCGTGTTATCTGAGTCCAAAAAAACCAACAATGTGGAATGGCTTACTTGGATAATTCTTCATTATACAGAAAGAAGGAAATAAAAACAGTCCCTCATACCAATGAGGTTTCCTTAGACACGTGTGTCAAGCTTTCGTCCCTGTGCATTACGATGAAAAGTGTAAGAATGAGAAACATTGAAGGAAATAACAAACAAATGAAATCAACAACAGAAGTCAGCCGTTCAATTGTTGTTACAGCAGCAATTGATTTTACCACGTGGGAGATTATAGCTACCTGCGTGACATCCGAGTCCAAGAAAATCAACAATGTGGAATGGCTTACTTGAACAATTGTTCATCCACAACAGAAGTCAGCCGTCCATTTGTGGTAACAGCAGCAATTGACCTTACCACGTGGTAGGTTATAGCTACCTGCGTGACATCCGAGTCCAAGAAAACAATGTGGAATGGCTCACTTTTGATAATTGTTCATTAAACAAAGAACCCGGAAATGAGCACAGTCCCCCAAAGCAGAGCGGTTTCCTAAGACACGTGTGTCAAGCTTTCGTCCTCAGCAATACGATGAAAAGTGTAAGAATGAGAATCATTGAAGGAAATAACAAACATATGAAATCAACAACAGAAGTCAGCCTTCCATTTGTGGTTACAGGAGCAATTGGCCTTACCACGTCGGAGATTATAGCTACCTGCGTGACATCCGAGTCCAAGAGAAACAACAATGTGAAATGGCTTACTTGAATAATTGTTCATTAAACAAAAAAAAAAGGGAATAAGAACAGTCCCTTATACCAATGTGGTTTCCTTAGACACGTGTGTCAATCTTTCGTCCCTGTGCGATACGATGAGAAGTGTTAGAATGAGAAACATAGAAGGAAATAACAAACAAATGAAATCAACAATAGAAGTCAGTCGTGCATTTTTGGTTACAGCAGCAATTGACTTTACCACGTGGGAGATTATAGCTACCTGCGTGACATCCGAGTCCAAGAAAATCAACAATGTGGAATGGCTTACTTGGATAATTGTTCATCAAAAAGAAAAAGGGAATAAGAACAGTCCCTTATACCAATGTGGTTTCCTTAGACACGTGTGTCAAGCTTTCGTCCCTGTGCGATACGATGAGAAGTGTTAGAATGAGAAACATAGAAGGAAATAACAAACAAATGAAATCAACAATAGAAGTCAGTCGTGCATTTGTGGTAACAGCAGCAATTGACCTTACCACGTGGGAGATGAGAGCTACCTGCGTGACATCCGAGACCAAGAAAATCAACAATGTGGAATGGCTTACTTGGATAATTGTTCATTAAACAAAAAGAAGGGAATAAGAACAGTCCCTTATACCAAAGTGGTTTCCTTAGACACGTGTGTCAAGCTTTCGTCCCTGTGCAATACGATGAGAAGTGTTAGAATGAGAAACATTGAAGGAAATAAACGAATGAAATCAACAACAGAAGTCAGTCGTGTATTTGTGGTTACAGCAGCAATTGACCTTACCAAGTGGGAGATTATAGCTACCTGCGTGACATCCGAGTCTAAGAAAATCAACAATGTGGAATGGCTTACTTGGATAATTGTTCATTAATCAAAAAGAAGGGAATAAGAACAGTCCCTTATACCAAAGTGGTTTCCTTAGACACGTGTGTCAAGCTTTCGTCCCTGTGCAATACGATGAAAAGTGTTAGAATGAGAAACATTGAAGAAAATAACAAACGAATGAAATCAGCAACAGAAGTCAGTCGTGCATTTTTGGTTACAGCAGCAATTGACTTTACCACGTGGGAGATTATAGCTACCTGCGTGACATCCGAGTCCAAGAAAATCAACAATGTGGAATGGCTTACTTGGATAATTGTTCATCAAAAAAAAAAAGGGAATAAGAACAATCCCTTATTCCAATGTGGTTTCCTTAGACACGTGTGTCAAGCTTTCGTCCCTGTGCAATACGATGAAAAGTGTTAGAATGAGAAACATAGAAGGAAATAACAAACAAATGAAATCAACAACAGAAGTCAGTCGTTCATTCGTGGTTACAGCAGCAATGGACCTTACCACGTGGGAGATTATAGCTCCCTGCGTGACATCCGAGTCCAAGAAAATCAACAATGTGTAATGGCCTACATGGATAATTATTCATTAAACAAAAAGTTATACCAAAGTGGTTTCCTTCGACACGTGTCTCAAGCTTTCGCCCCTCAGCAATACGATGAAAAGTGTTAGAATGAGAAACATTGAAGGAAATAACAAACAAATGAAATCAACAACAGAAGTCAGTCGTGCATTTGTGGTTACAGCAGCAATTGACCTTACCACGTGGGAGTTTATAACTACCTGCGTGTCATCCGAGTCCAAGATAATCAACAATGTGGAATGGCTTACTTGGATAATTGATCATTATACAGAAAGAAGGGAATAAGAACAGTCCCTTATACCAATGTGGTTTCCATAGACACGTGTGTCAAGCTTTCGTCCCTGTGCAATACGATGAGAAGTGTTAAAATGAAAAACATTGAAGGAAATAACAAACAAATGAAATCAACAACAGAAGTCAGCCGTCCAATTGTGGTTACAGCAGCAATTGACCTTACCACGTGGGAGATTATAGCTACCCGCGTGTCATCTGAGTCCAAAAAAACCAACAATGTGGAATGGCTCACTTGGATAATTCTTCATTATACAGAAAGAAGGAAATAAAAACAGTCCCTCATACCAATGAGGTTTCCTTAGACACGTGTGTCAAGCTTTCGTCCCTGTGCATTACGATGAAAAGTGTAAGAATGAGAAACATTGAAGGAAATAACAAACAAATGAAATCAACAACAGAAGTCAGCCGTTCAATTGTTGTTACAGCAGCAATTGATTTCACCACGTGGGAGATTATAGCTACCTGCGTGACATCCGAGTCCAAGAAAATCAACAATGTGGAATGGCTTACTTGAACAATTGTTCATCCACAACAGAAGTCAGCCGTCCATTTGTGGTAACAGCAGCAATTGACCTTACCACGTGGTAGGTTATAGCTACCTGCGTGACATCCGAGTCCAAGAAAACAATGTGGAATGGCTCACTTTTGATAATTGTTCATTAAACAAAGAAAACGGAAATAAGCACAGTCCCCCAAAGCAGAGCGGTTTCCTAAGACACGTGTGTCAAGCTTTCGTCCTCAGCAATACGATGAAAAGTGTAAGAATGAGAATCATTGAAGGAAAAAACAAACATATGAAATCAACAACAGAAGTCAGCCTTCCATTTGTGGTTACAGGAGCAATTGGCCTTACCACGTCGGAGATTATAGCTACCTGCGTGACATCCGAGTGCAAGAGAAACAACAATGTGAAATGGCTTACTTGAATAATTGTTCATTAAACAAAAAAAAAGGGAATAAGAACAGTCCCTTATACCAATGTGGTTTCCTTAGACACGTGTGTCAATCTTTCGTCCCTGTGCGATACGATGAGAAGTGTTAGAATGAGAAACATAGAAGGAAATAACAAACAAATGAAATCAACAATAGAAGTCAGTCGTGCATTTGAGGTAACAGCAGCAATTGACCTTACCACGTGGGAGATGAGAGCTACCTGCGTGACATACGAGTCCAAGAAAATCAACAATGTGGAATGGCTTACTTGGATAATTGTTCATCAAAAAGAAAAAGGGAATAAGAACAGTCCCTTATACCAATGTGGTTTCCTTAGACACGTGTGTCAAGCTTTCGTCCCTGTGCGATACGATGAGAAGTGTTAGAATGAGAAACATAGAAGGAAATAACAAACAAATGAAATCAACAATAGAAGTCAGTCGTGCATTTGTGGTAACAGCAGCAATTGACCTTACCACGTGGGAGATGAGAGCTACCTGCGTGACATCCGAGTCCAAGAAAATCAACAATGTGGAATGGCTTACTTGGATAATTGTTCATTAAACAAAAAGAAGGGAATAAGAACAGTCCCTTATACCAAAGTGGTTTCCTTAGACACGTGTGTCAAGCTTTCGTCCCTGTGCAATACGATGAGAAGTGTTAGAATGAGAAACATTGAAGGAAATAACAAACGAATGAAATCAACAACAGAAGTCAGTCGTGCATTTTTGGTTACAGCAGCAATTGACTTTACCACGTGGGAGATTATAGCTACCTGCGTGACATACGAGTCCAAGAAAATCAACAATGTGGAATGGCTTACTTGGATAATTGTTCATCAAAAATAAAAAGGGAATAAGAACAGTCCCTTATACCAATGTGGTTTCCTTAGACACGTGTGTCAAGCTTTCGTCCCTGTGCGATACGATGAGAAGTGTTAGAATGAGAAACATAGAAGGAAATAACAAACAAATGAAATCAACAATAGAAGTCAGTCGTGCATTTGTGGTAACAGCAGCAATTGACTTTACCACGTGGGAGATGAGAGCTACCTGCGTGACATCCGAGCCCAAGAAAATCAACAATGTGGAATGGCTTACTTGGATAATTGTTCATTGAACAAAAAGAAGGGAATAAGAACAGTCCCTTATACCAAAGTGGTTTCCTTAGACACGTGTGTCAAGCTTTCGTCCCTGTGCAATACGATGAGAAGTGTTAGAATGAGAAACATTGAAGGAAATAACAAACGAATGAAATCAACAACAGAAGTCAGTCGTGCATTTGTGGTAACAGCAGCAATTGACCTTACCACGTGGGAGATGAGAGCTACCTGCGTGACATACGAGTCCAAGAAAATCAACAATGTGGAATGGCTTACTTGGATAATTGTTCATCAAAAAGAAAAAGGGAATAAGAACAGTCCCTTATACCAATGTGGTTTCCTTAGACACGTGTGTCAAGCTTTCGTCCCTGTGCGATACGATGAGAAGTGTTAGAATGAGAAACATAGAAGGAAATAACAAACAAATGAAATCAACAATAGAAGTCAGTCGTGCATTTGTGGTTACAGCAGCAATTGACCTTACCAAGTGGGAGATTATAGCTACCTGCGTGACATCCGAGTCTAAGAAAATCAACAATGTGGAATGGCTTACTTGGATAATTGTTCATTAATCAAAAAGAAGGGAATAAGAACAGTCCCTTATACCAAAGTGGTTTCCTTAGACACGTGTGTCAAGCTTTCGTCCCTGTGCAATACGATGAAAAGTGTTAGAATGAGAAACATTGAAGAAAATAACAAACGAATGAAATCAACAACAGAAGTCAGTCGTGCATTTTTGGTTACAGCAGCAATTGACTTTACCACGTGGGAGATTATAGCTACCTGCGTGACATCCGAGTCCAAGAAAATCAACAATTTGGAATGGCTTACTTGGATAATTGTTCATTAAACAAAAAGAAGGGAATAAGAACAGTCCCTCATACCAAAGTTGTTTCCTTAGACACGTGTGTCAAGCTTTCGTCCCTGTGCAATACGATGAAAAGAGTTAGAATGAGAAACATTGAAGAAAATAAGGAACGAATGAAATCAACAACAGAAGTCAGTCGTGCATTTGTGGTTTCAGCAGCAATTGACCTTACCACGTGGGAGATTATAGCTACCTGCGTGACATCCGAGTCCAAGAAAATCAACAATTTGGAATGGCTTACTTGGATAATTGTTCATTAAACAAAAAGAAGGGAATAAGAACAGTCCCTCATACCAAAGTTGTTTCCTTAGACACGTGTGTCAAGCTTTCGTCCCTGTGCAATACGATGAAAAGAGTTAGAATGAGAAACATTGAAGAAAATAAGGAACGAATGAAATCAACAACAGAAGTCAGTCGTGCATTTGTGGTTTCAGCAGCAATTGACCTTACCACGTGGGAGATTATAGCTCCCTGCGTGACATCCGAGTCCAAGAAAATCAACAATGTGGAATGGCTTACTTGGATAATTGTTCATTAAACAAAAAGAAAGGAATAAGAACAGTCCCTTATACCAAAGTGGTTTCCTTAGACACGTGTGTCAAGCTTTCGTCCCTGAGCAATACGATGAAAAGAGTTAGAATGAGAAACATTGAAGAAAATAACAAACAAATGAAATCAACAACAGATGTCAGTCGTGCATTTGTGGTTACAGCAGCAATTGACCTTACCACGTGGGAGATTATAGCTACCTGCGTGACATCCGAGTCCAAGAAAATCAACAATGTGGAATGGCTTATTTGGATAATTGTTCATCGAAAAGGAAAAAGGGAATAAGAACAGTCCCTTATACCAATGTGGTTTCCTTAGACACGTGTGTCAAGCTTTCGTCCCTGTGCAATACGATGAAAAGTGTTAGAATCAGAAACATTGAAGAAAATAACAAACGCATGAAATCAACAACAGAAGTCAGTCGTGCATTTGTGGTTACAGCAGCAATTGACTTTACCACGTGGGAGATTATAGCTACCTGCGTGACATCCGAGTCCAAGAAAATCAACAATTTGGAATGGCTTACTTGGATAATTGTTCATTAAACAAAAAAAAGGGAATAAGAACAGTCCCTTATACCAAAGTGGTTTCCTTAGACACGTGTGTCAAGCTTTCGTCCCTGTGCAATACGATGGAAAGTGTTAGAATGAGAAACATTGAAGGAAATAACAAACAAATGAAATCAACAACAGAAGTCAGTCGTGCATTCGTGGTTACAGCAGCAATAAACCTTACCACGTGGGAGATTATAGCTCCCTGCGTGACATCCGAGTCCAAGAAAATCAACAATTTGGAATGGCTTACTTGGATAATTGTTCATTAAACAAAAAGAAGGGAATAAGAACAGTCCCTCATACCAAAGCGGTTTCCTCAGACACGTGTGTCAAGCTTTCGTCCCTGTGCAATACGATGAAAAGAGTTAGAATGAGAAACATTGAAGAAAATAACGAACGAATGAAATCAACAACAGAAGTCAGTCGTGCATTTGTGGTTTCAGCAGCAATTGACTTTACCACGTGGGAGATTATAGCTACCTGCGTGACATTCGAGTCCAAGAAAATCAACAATGTGGAATGGCTTACTTGGATAATTGTTCATCAAAAAGAAAAATGGGAATAAGAACAGTCCCTTGTGGTTTCCTTAGACACGTGTGTCAAGCTTTCGTCCCTGAGCAATACGATGACAAGTGTTAGAATGAGAAACATTGAAGAAAATAACAAACAAATGAAATCAACAACAGATGTCAGTCGTGCATTTGTGGTTACAGCAGCAATTGACCTTACCACGTGGGAGATTATAGCTACCTGCGTGACATCCGAGTTCAAGAAAATCAACAATGTGGAATGGCTTATTTGGATAATTGTTCATCAAAAAGGAAAAAGGGAATAAGGACAGTCCCTTATACCAATGTGGTTTCCTTAGACACGTGTGTCAAGCTTTCGTCCCTGTGCAATACGATGAAAAGTGTTAGAATGAGAAACATAGAAGGAAATAACAAACAAATGAAATCAACAACAGAAGTCAGTCGTGCATTTGTGGTTACAGCAGCAATTGACCTTACCACGTGGGAGATTATAGCTACCTGCGTGACATCCGAGTCCAAGAAAATCAACAATGTGGAATGGCTTACTTGGATAATTGTTCATTAAACAAAAAAAAGGGAATAAGAACAGTCCCTTATACCAAAGTGGTTTCCTTAGACACGTGTGTCAAGCTTTCGTCCCTGTGCAATACGATGGAAAGTGTTAGAATGAGAAACATTGAAGGAAATGACAAACGAATGAAATCAACAACAGTAGTCAGTCGTGCATTTGTGGTTACAGCAGCAATTGACCTTACCACGTGGGAGATTATAGCTACCTGCGTGACATCCGAGTCCAAGAAAATCAACAATGTGGAATGGCTTACTTGGATAATTGTTCATTAAACAAAAAAAAGGGAATAAGAACAGTCCCTTATACCAAAAGGGTTTCCTTAGACACGTGTGTCAAGCTTTCGTCCCTGTGCAATACGATGGAAAGTGTTAGAATGAGAAACATTGAAGGAAATGACAAACGAATGAAATCAACAACAGAAGTCAGTCGTGCATTTGTGGTTACAGCAGCAATTGACCTTACCACGTGGGAGATTATAACTACCTGCGTGTCATCCGAGTCCAAGATAATCAACAATGTGGAATGGCTTACTTGGATAATTGATCATTATACAGAAAGAAGGGAATAAGAACAGTCCCTTATACCAATGTGGTTTCCATAGACACGTGTGTCAAGCTTTCGTCCCTGTGCAATACGATGAGAAGTGTTAAAATGAAAAACATTGAAGGAAATAACAAACAAATGAAATCAACAACAGAAGTCAGGCGTCCAATTGTGGTTACAGCAGCAATTGACCTTACCACGTGGGAGATTATAGCTACCCGCGTGTCATCTGAGTCCAAAAAAACCAACAATGTGGAATGGCTTACTTGGATAATTCTTCATTATACAGAAAGAAGGAAATAAAAACAGTCCCTCATACCAATGAGGTTTCCTTAGACACGTGTGTCAAGCTTTCGTCCCTGTGCATTACGATGAAAAGTGTAAGAATGAGAAACATTGAAGGAAATAACAAACAAATGAAATCAACAACAGAAGTCAGCCGTTCAATTGTTGTTACAGCAGCAATTGCTTTTACCACGTGGGAGATTATAGCTACCTGCGTGACATCCGAGTCCAAGAAAATCAACAATGTGGAATGGCTTACTTGAACAATTGTTCATCCACAACAGAAGTCAGCCGTCCATTTGTGGTAACAGCAGCAATTGACCTTACCACGTGGTAGGATATAGCTACCTGCGTGACATCCGAGTCCAAGAAAACAATGTGGAATGGCTCACTTTTGATAATTGTTCATTAAACAAAGAAAACGGAAATAAGCACAGTCCCCCAAAGCAGAGCGGTTTCCTAAGACACTTGTGTCAAGCTTTCGTCCTCAGCAATACGATGAAAAGTGTAAGAATGAGAATCATTGAAGGAAATAACAAACATATGAAATCAACAACAGAAGTCAGCCTTCCATTTGTGGTTACAGGAGCAATTGGCCTTACCACGTCGGAGATTATAGCTACCTGCGTGACATCCGAGTCCAAGAGAAACAACAATGTGAAATGGCTTACTTGAATAATTGTTCATTAAACAAAAAAAAAGGGAATAAGAACAGTCCCTTATACCAATGTGGTTTCCTTAGACACGTGTGTCAATCTTTCGTCCCTGTGCGATACGATGAGAAGTGTTAGAATGAGAAACATAGAAGGAAATAACAAACAAATGAAATCAACAATAGAAGTCAGTCGTGCATTTGTGGTAACAGCAGCAGTTGACCTTACCACGTGGGAGATGAGAGCTACCTGCGTGACATACGAGTCCAAGAAAATCAACAATGTGGAATGGCTTACTTGGATAATTGTTCATCAAAAAGAAAAAGGGAATAAGAACAGTCCCTTATACCAATGTGGTTTCCTTAGACACGTGTGTCAAGCTTTCGTCCCTGTGCGATACGATGAGAAGTGTTAGAATGAGAAACATAGAAGGAAATAACAAACAAATGAAATCAACAATAGAAGTCAGTCGTGCATTTGTGGTAACAGCAGCAATTGACCTTACCACGTGGGAGATGAGAGCTACCTGCGTGACATCCGAGTCCAAGAAAATCAACAATGTGGAATGGCTTACTTGGATAATTGTTCATTAAACAAAAAGAAGGGAATAAGAACAGTCCCTTATACCAAAGTGGTTTCCTTAGACACGTGTGTCAAGCTTTCGTCCCTGTGCAATACGATGGAAAGTGTTAGAATGAGAAACATTGAAGGAAATGACAAACGAATGAAATCAACAACAGAAGTCAGTCGTGCATTTTTGGTTACAGCAGCAATTGACTTTACCACGTGGGAGATTATAGCTACCTGCGTGACATCCGAGTCCAAGAAAATCAACAATGTGGAATGACTGACTTGGATAATTGTTCATCAAAAAAAAAAAGGGAATAAGAACAATCCCTTATTCCAATGTGGTTTCCTTAGACACGTGTGTCAAGCTTTCGTCCCTGTGCAATACGATGAAAAGTGTTAGAATGAGAAACATAGAAGGAAATAACAAACAAATGAAATCAACAACAGAAGTCAGTCGTTCATTCGTGGTTACAGCAGCAATGGACCTTACCACGTGGGAGATTATAGCTCCCTGCGTGACATCCGAGTCCAAGAAAATCAACAATGTGGAATGGCTTACTTGGATAATTGTTCATTAAACAAAAAGAAGGGAATAAGAACAGTCCCTTATACCAAAGTGGTTTCCTTAGACACGTGTGTCAAGCTTTCGTCCCTGTGCAATACGATGAAAAGAGTTAGAATGAGAAACATTGAAGAAAATAACGAACGAATGAAATCAACAACAGAAGTCAGTCGTGCATTTGTGGTTTCAGCAGCAATTGACCTTACCACGTGGGAGATTATAGCTCCCTGCGTGACATCCGAGTCCAAGAAAATCAACAATGTGGAATGGCTTACTTGGATAATTGTTCATTAAACAAAAAGAAGGGAATAAGAACAGTCCCTTATACCAAAGTGGTTTCCTTAGACACGTGTGTCAAGCTTTCGTTCCTGAGCAATACGATGAAAAGTGTTAGAATGAGAAACATTGAAGAAAATAACAAACAAATGAAATCAACAACAGATGTCAGTCGTGCATTTGTGGTTACAGCAGCAATTGACCTTACCACGTGGGAGATTATAGCTACCTGCGTGACATCCGAGTCCAAGAAAATCAACAATGTGGAATGGCTTATTTGGATAATTGTTCATCGAAAAGGAAAAAGGGAATAAGAACAGTCCCTTATACCAATGTGGTTTCCTTAGACACGTGTGTCAAGCTTTCGTCCCTGTGCAATACGATGAAAAGTGTTAGAATCAGAATCATTGAAGAAAATAACAAACGCATGAAATCAACAACAGAAGTCAGTGGTGCATTTGTGGTTACAGCAGCAATTGACTTTACCACGTGGGAAATTATAGCTACCTGCGTGACATACGAGTCCAAGAAAATCAACAATGTGGAATGGCTTACTTGAATAATTGTTCATTAAACAAAAAAAAAGGGAATAAGAACAGTCCCTTATACCAAAGTGGTTTCCTTAGACACGTGTGTCAAGCTTTCGTCCCTGTGCAATACGATGGAAAGTGTTAGAATGAGAAACATTGAAGGAAATAACAAACAAATGAAATCAACAACAGAAGTCAGTCGTGCATTCGTGGTTACAGCAGCAATAAACCTTACCACGTGGGAGATTATAGCTCCCTGCGTGACATCCGAGTCCAAGAAAATCAACAATTTGGAATGGCTTACTTGGATAATTGTTCATTAAACAAAAAGAAGGGAATAAGAACAGTCCCTCATACCAAAGCGGTTTCCTCAGACACGTGTGTCAAGCTTTCGTCCCTGTGCAATACGATGAAAAGAGTTAGAATGAGAAACATTGAAGAAAATAACGAACGAATGAAATCAACAACAGATGTCAGTCGTGCATTTGTGGTTTCAGCAGCAATTGACCTTACCACGTGGGAGATTATAGCTACCTGCGTGACATTCGAGTCCAAGAAAATCAACAATGTGGAATGGCTTACTTGGATAATTGTTCATCAAAAAGAAAAATGGGAATAAGAACAGTCCCTTGTGGTTCTTTAGACACGTGTGTCAAGCTTTCGTCCCTGAGCAATACGATGACAAGTGTTAGAATGAGAAACATTGAAGAAAATAACAAACAAATGAAATCAACAACAGATGTCAGTCGTGCATTTGTGGTTACAGCAGCAATTGACCTTACCACGTGGGAGATTATAGCTACCTGCGTGACATCCGAGTTCAAGAAAATCAACAATGTGGAATGGCTTATTTGGATAATTGTTCATCAAAAAGGAAAAAGGGAATAAGGACAGTCCCTTATACCAATGTGGTTTCCTTAGACACGTGTGTCAAGCTTTCGTCCCTGTGCAATACGATGAAAAGTGTTAGAATGAGAAACATAGAAGGAAATAACAAACAAATGAAATCAACAACAGAAGTCAGTCGTGCATTTGTGGTTACAGCAGCAATTGACCTTACCACGTGGGAGATTATAGCTACGTGCGTGACATCCGAGTCCAAGAAAATCAACAATGTGGAATGGCTTACTTGGATTATTGTTCATTAAACAAAAAAAAGGGAATGAGAACAGTCCCTTATACCAAAGTGGTTTCCTTAGACACGTGTGTCAAGCTTTCGTCCCTGTGCAATACGATGGAAAGTGTTAGAATGAGAAACATTGAAGGAAATGACAAACGAATGAAATCAACAACAGAAGTCAGTCGTGCATTTGTGGTTACAGCAGCAATTGACCTTACCACGTGGGAGATTATAGCTACCTGCGTGACATCCGAGTCCAAGAAAATCAACAATGTGGAATGGCTTACTTGGATAATTGTTCATTTAACAAAAAAAAGGGGATAAGAACAGTCCCTTATACCAAGGTGGTTTCCTTAGACACGTGTGTCAAGCTTTCATCCCTGTGTAATACGATGAAAAGAGTTAGAATGAGAAACATTGAAGGAAATAACAAAAAAATGTAATCAACAACAGAAGTCAGTCGTTCATCTGTGGTTACAGCAGCAATTGACCTCACCACGTGGGAGATTATACCTGCGTGTCATCCGAGTCCAAGAAAAACAACAATGTGAAATGGCTTACTTGAATAATTGTTCATTAAACAAAAAAAAAGGGAATGAGAACAGTCCCTTAAACCAAAGTGGTTTCCTTTGACACTTGTGTCAAGCTTTCGTCCCTGTGCAATACGATAAAAAGTGTTAGAATGAGAAACATAGAAGGGAAAAACAATCGAATGAAATCAACATTGGAAGTCAGTCGTGCATTTGTGGTTACAGCAGCAATAGACCTTACCACGTGAAAGATTATAGCTACCTGCGTGACATCCGAGTCCAAGAAAATCAACAATGTGGAATGGCTTACTTGGATAATTGTTCATTAGACAAAGAGTAGGGAATAAGAACAGTCTCTTATACCATTGTGGTTTCCTTAGACACTTGTGTCAAGCTTTCGTCCCTGTGCAATACGATGAAAAGTGTTAGAATGAGAAACATTGAAGGAAATAACAAACAAAAGAAATCAACAACAGAAGTCAGCCGTCCAATTGTGGTTACAGCAGCAATTGACCTCACCACGTGGGAGATTATAGCAACCCGCGTGTCATCCGAGTCCAAGAAAATCAACAATGTGGAATGGCTTACTTGGATAATTGTTAATTAAACAAAATGAAGGGAATAAGAACAGTCCCTTTTACCAATGTGATTTCCTTAGACACCTGTGTCAAGCTTTCGTCCATGTGCAATACGATGAGAAGTGTTAGAATGAGAAACATTGAAGGAAATAACAAACAAATGAAATCAACAATAGAAGTCAGTCGTGCATTTGTGGTTACAGCAGCAATTGACTTTACCACGTGGGAGATTATAGCTACCTGCGTGACATCCGAGTCTAAGAAAATCAACAATGTGGAATGGCTTACTTGGATAATTGTTCATTAAACAAAAAGAAGGGAATAAGAACAGTCCCTTATACCAAAGTGGTTTCCTTAGACACGTGTGTCAAGCTTTCGTCCCTGTGCAATACGATGAAAAGTGTTAGAATGAGAAACATAGAAGGAAATAACAAACAAATGAAATCAACAACAGAAGTCAGTCGTGCATTTGTGGTTACAGCAGCAATTGACCTTACCACGTGGTAGATTATAGCTACCTGCGTGACATCCGAGTCCAAGAAAATCAACAATGTGGAATGGCTTACTTGGATAATTGTTCATTAAACAAAAAGAAGGGAATAAGAACAGTCCCTTATACCAAAGTGGTTTCCTCAGACACATGTGTCAAGCTTTCGTCCCTGTGCAATACGATGAAAAGTGTTAAAATGAGAAACATTGAAGGAAATAACAAACGAATGAAATCAACAACAGAAGTCAGTCGTCCAATTGTGGTTACAACAGCAATTGACCTTACCACGTGGGAGATTATAGCTACCTGCGTGACATCCGAGTCCAAGAAAATCAACAATGTGGAATGGCCTACTTGGATAATTGTTGATTAAACAAAAAAAAAAGAATAAGAACAGTCCCTTATACCAAAGTGGTTTCCTTAGACACGTGTGTCAAGCTTTCGTCCCTGTGCAATACGATGAAAAGTGTTAGAATGAGAAACATAGAAGGAAATAACAAACAAATGAAATCAACAACAGAAGTCAGTCGTGCATTTGTGGTTACAGCAGCAATTGACCTTACCACGTGGCAGATCATAGCTACCCGCGTGTCATCCGAGTCCAAGAAAATCAACAATGTGGAATGGCCTACTTGGATAATTGTTCATTAAACAAAAAGAAGGGAATAAGAACAGCCTCTTATACCAAAGTGGTTTCCTTAGACACGTGTGTCAAGCTTTCGTCCCTGTGCAATACGATGAAAAGTGTTAGAATGAGAAACATAGAAGGAAATAACAAACAAATGAAATCAACAACAGAAGTCAGTCGTGCATTTGTGGTTACAGCAGCAATTGACCTTACCACGTGGGAGATTATAGCTACCTGCGTGACATCCGAGTCCAAGAAAATCAACAATGTGGAATGGCTTACTTGGATAATTGTTCATCAAAAAGCAAAAAGGGAATAAGAACAGTCCCTTATACCAATGTGGTTTCCTAAGACACGTGTGTCAAGCTTTCGTCCCTGTGCAATACGATGAAAAGTGTTAGAATGAGAAACATTGAAGGAAATGACAAACGAATGAAATCAACAACAGAAGCCAGCCGTTCATTTGAGGTTAGAGCAGCAATTGACCTTACCACGTGAGAAATTATAGCTTCCTGCGTGACATCCGTGTCCAAGAAAAACAAGAATGTGGAAGGCTTACTTGGATAATTGATCATCAAACGAAAAAAAAAGGGAATAAGAACAGTCCCTTATACCAAAGTGGTTTCCTTCGACACGTGTCTCAAGCTTTCGCCCCTCAGCAATACGATGAAAAGTGTTAGAATGAAAACATTGAAGGAAATAACAAACAAATGAAATCAACAACAGAAGTCAGTCGTGCATTTGTGGTTACAGCAGCAATTGACCTTAACACGTGGGAGATTATAGCTACCTGCGTGTCATCCGAGTCCAAGATAATCAACAATGTGGAATGGCATACTTGGATAATTGATCATTATACAGAAAGAAGGGAATAAAAACAGTCCCTTATACCAATGTGGTTTCCATAGACACGTGTGTCAAGCTTTCGTCCCTGTGCAATACGATGAAAAGTATTAGAATGAGAAACATAGAGAGAAATAACAAACAAATGAAATCAACAACAGAAGTCAGTCGTGCATTTGTGGTTACAGCAGCAATTGACCTTACCACGTGGTAGATTATAGCTACCTGCGTGACATCCGAGTCCAAAAAAATCAACAATGTGGAATGGCCTACTTGGATAATTGTTCATTAAACAAAAAGAAGGGAATAAGAACAGTCCCTTATACCAAAGTGGTTTCCTTAGACACGTGTGTCAAGCTTTCGTCCCTGAGCAATACGATGAAAAGTGTTAGAATGAGAAACATTGAAGAAAATAACAAACAAATGAAATCAACAACAGATGTCAGTCGTGCATTTGTGGTTACAGCAGCAATTGACCTTACCACGTGGGAGATTATAGCTACCTGCGTGACATCCGAGTCCAAGAAAATCAACAATGTGGAATGGCTTATTTGGATAATTGTTCATCGAAAAGGAAAAAGGGAATAAGAACAGTCCCTTATACCAATGTGGTTTCCTTAGACACGTGTGTCAAGCTTTCATCCCTGTGCAATACGATGAAAAGTGTTAGAATCAGAAACATAGAAGGAAATAACAAACAAATGAAATCAACAACAGAAGTCAGTCGTGCATTTGTGGTTACAGCAGCAATTGACCTCACCACGTGGGAGATTATACCTGCGTGTCATCCGAGTCCAAGAAAAACAACAATGTGAAATGGCTTACTTGAATAATTGTTCATTAAACAAAAAAAAAGGGAATGAGAACAGTCCCTTAAACCAAAGTGGTTTCCTTTGACACTTGTGTCAAGCTTTCGTCCCTGTGCAATACGATAAAAAGTGTTAGAATGAGAAACATAGAAGGGAAAATCAATCAAATGAAATCAACATTAGAAGTCAGTCGTGCATTTGTGGTTACAGCAGCAATAGACCTTACCACGTGAGAGATTATAGCTACCTGTGTGAAATCCGAGTCCTAGAAAATCAACAATGTGGAATGGCTTACTTGGATAATTGTTCATTAGACAAAGAGTTGGGAATAAGAACAGTCTCTTATACCAATGTGGTTTCCTTAGACACTTGTGTCAAGCTTTCGTCCCTGTGCAATACGATGAAAAGTGTTAGAATGAGAAACATTGAAGGAAATAACAAACAAAAGAAATCAACAACAGAAGTCAGCCGTCCAATTGTGGTTACAGCAGGAATTGACCTTACCACGTGGCAGATCATAGCTACCCGCGTGTCATCCGAGTCCAAGAAAATCAACAATGTGGAATGGCCTACTTGGATAATTGTTCATTAAACAAAAAGAAGGGAATAAGAACAGCCTCTTATACCAAAGTGGTTTCCTCAGACACGTGTGTCAAGCTTTCGTCCCTGTGCAATACGATGAAAAGTGTTAGAATGAGAAACATAAAAGGAAATAACAAACAAATGAAATCAACAACAGAAGTCAGCCGTCCAATTGTGGTTACAGCAGGAATTGACCTTACCACGTGGGAGATTATAGCTACCTGCGTGACATCCGAGTCCAAGAAAATCAAAAAATGTGGAATGGCTTACTTGGATAATTGTTCATCAAAAAGCAAAAAGGGAATAAGAACAGTCCCTTATACCAATGTGGTTTCCTTAGACACGTGTGTCAAGCTTTCGTCCCTGTGCAATACGATGAAAAGTGTTAGAATGAGAAACATTGAAGGAAATAACAAACGAATGAAATCAACAACAGAAGCCAGCCGTTCATTTGAGGTTAGAGCAGCAATTGACCTTACCACGTGGGAAATTATAGCTTCCTGCGTGACATCCGTGTCCAAGAAAAACAAGAATGTGGAAGGCTTACTTGGATAATTGATCATCAAACGAAAAAAAAAAGGGAATAAGAACAGTCCCTTATACCAAAGTGGTTTCCTTAGACACGTGTGTCAAGCTTTCGTCCCTGTGCAATACGATGAAAAGTGTTAGAATGAGAAACATTGAAGGAAATAACAAACGAATGTAATCAACAACAGAAGTCAGTCGTGCATTTGTGGTTACAGCAGCAATTGACCTCACCACGTGGGAGATTATAGCTACCTGCGTGACATCCGAGTCCAAGAAAATCAACAATGTGGAATGGCCCACTTGGATAATTGTTGATTAAACAAAAAAAAGGGAATAAGAACAGTCCCTTATACCAAAGTGGTTTCCTTAGACACGTGTGTCAAGCTTTCGTCCCAGTGCAATACGATGAAAAGTGTTAGAATAAGAAACATAGAAGGAAATAACAAACAAATGAAATCAACAACAGAAGTCAGTCGTACATTTGTGGTTACAGCAGCAATTGACCTCACCACGTGGGAGATTATAGCTACCTGCGTGACATCCGAGTCCAAGAAAAACAACAATGTGAAATGGCTTACTTGAATAATTGTTCATTAAACAAAAAAAAAAGAGAATGAGAACAGTCCCTTAAACCAAAGTGGTTTCCTTCGACACTTGTGTCAAGCTTTCGTCCCTGTGCAATACGATAAAAAGTGTTAGAATGAGAAACATAGAAGGGAAAAACAATCAAATGAAATCAACATTAGAAGTCAGTCCTGCATTTGTGGTTACAGCAGCAATAGACCTTACCACGTGAGAGATTATAGCTACCTGCGTGAAATCCGAGTCCTAGAAAATCAACAATGTGGAATGGCTTACTTGGATAATTGTTCATTAGACAAAGAGTAGGGAATAAGAACAGTCTCTTATACCAATGTGGTTTCCTTAGACACTTGTGTCAAGCTTTCGTCCCTGTGCAATACGATGAAAAGTGTTAGAATGAGAAACATTGAAGGAAATAACAAACAAAAGAAATCAACAACAGAAGTCAGCCGTCCAATTGTGGTTACAGCAGGAATTGACCTCACCACGTGGGAGATTATAGCAACCCGCGTGTCATCCGAGTCCAAGAAAATCAACAATGTGGAATGGCTTACTTGGATAATTGTTAATTAAACAAAATGAAGGGAATAAGAACAGTCCCTTTTACCAATGTGATTTCCTTAGACACGCGTGTCAAGCTTTCGTCCCTGTGCAATACGATGAGAAGTGTTAGAATGAGAAACATAGAAGGAAATAACAAACAAATGAAATCAACAACAGAAGTCAGTCGTGCATTTGTGGTTACAGCAGCAATTGACCTTACCACGTGGTAGATTATAGCTACCTGCGTGACATCCGAGTCCAAGAAAATCAACAATGTGGAATGGCTTACTTGGATAATTGTTCATTAAACAAAAAGAAGGGAATAAGAACAGTCCCTCATACCAAAGTGGTTTCCTTAGACACGTGTGTCAAGCTTTCGTCCCTGTGCAATACGATGAAAAGTGTTAGAATGAGAAACATAGAAGGAAATAACAAACAAATGAAATCAACAACAGAAGTCAGTCGTGCATATGTGGTTACAGCAGCAATTGACCTTACCACGTGGTAGATTATAGCTACCTGCGTGACATCCGAGTCCAAGAAAACCAACAATGTGGAATGGCTTACTTGGATAATTGTTCATTAAACAAAAAGAAGGGAATAAGAACAGTCCCTCATACCAAAGTGGTTTCCTCAGACACATGTGTCAAGCTTTCGTCCCTGTGCAATACGATGAAAAGTGTTGAAATGAGAAACATTGAAGGAAATAACAAACGAATGAAATCAACAACAGAAGTCAGTCGTCCAATTGTGGTTACAGCAGCAATTGACCTTACCACGTGGGAGATTATAGCTACCTGCGTGACATCCGAGTCCAAGAAAATCAACAATGTGGAATGGCCTACTTGGATAATTGTTGATTAAACAAAAAAAAAAGAATAAGAACAGTCCCTTATACCAAAGTGGTTTCCTTAGAAACGTGTGTCAAGCTTTCGTCCCTGTGCAATACGATGAAAAGTGTTGAAATGAGAAACATTGAAGGAAATAACAAACGAATAAAATCAACAACAGAAGTCAGTCGTCCAATTGTGGTTACAGCAGCAATTGACCTTACCACGTGGGAGATTATAGCTACCTGCGTGACATCCGAGTCCAAGAAAATCAACAATGTGGAATGGCCTACTTGGATAATTGTTGATTAAACAAAAAAAAAAGAATAAGAACAGTCCCTTATACCAAAGTGGTTTCCTTAGACACGTGTGTCAAGCTTTCGTCCCTGTGCAATACGATGAAAAGTGTTAGAATGAGAAACATAGAAGGAAATAACAAACAAATGAAATCAACAACAGAAGTCAGTCGTGCATTTGTGGTTACAGCAGCAATTGACCTTACTACGTGGGAGATTATAGCTACCTGCGTGACATCCGAGTCCAAGAAAATCAACAATGTGGAATGGCTTACTTGGATAATTGTTCATCAAAAAGCAAAAAGGGAATAAGAACAGTCCCTTATACCAATGTGGTTTCCTTAGACACGTGTGTCAAGCTTTCGTCCCTGTGCAATACGATGAAAAGTGTTAGAATGAGAAACATTGAAGGAAATAACAAACGAATGAAATCAACAACAGAAGCCAGCCGTTCATTTGAGGTAAGAGCAGCAATTGACCTTACCACGTGGGAAATTATAGCTTCCTGCGTGACATCCGTGTCCAAGAAAAACAAGAATGTGGAAGGCTTACTTGGATAATTGATCATCAAACGAAAAAAAAAAGGGAATAAGAACAGTCCCTTATACCAAAGTGGTTTCCTTCGACACGTGTCTCAAGCTTTCGCCCCTCAGCAATACGATGAAAAGTGTTAGAATGAAAACATTGAAGGAAATAACAAACAAATGAAATCAACAACAGAAGTCAGTCGTGCATTTGTGGTTACAGCAGCAATTGACCTTACCACGTGGGAGATTATAGCTACCTGCGTGTCATCCGAGTCCAAGATAATCAACAATGTGGAATGGCTTACTTGGATAATTGATCATTATACAGAAAGAAGGGAATAAGAACAGTCCCTTATACCAATGTGGTTTCCATAGACACGTGTGTCAAGCTTTCGTCCCTGTGCAATACGATGAAAAGTGTTAGAATGAGAAACATTGAAGGAAATAACAAACGAATGTAATCAACAACAGAAGTCAGTCGTGCATTTGTGGTTACAGCAGCAATTGACCTCACCACGTGGGAGATTATAGCTACCTGCGTGACATCCGAGTCCAAGAAAATCAACAATGTGGAATGGCCCACTTGGATAATTGTAGATTAAACAAAAAAAAGGGAATAAGAACAGTCCCTTATACCAAAGTGGTTTCCTTAGACACGTGTGTCAAGCTTTCGTCCCTGTGCAATACGATGAAAAGTGTTAGAATAAGAAACATAGAAGGAAATAACAAACAAATGAAATCAACAACAGAAGTCAGTCGTACATTTGTGGTTACAGCAGCAATTGACCTCACCACGTGGGAGATTATAGCTACCTGCGTGACATCCGAGTCCAAGAAAAACAACAATGTGAAATGGCTTACTTGAATAATTGTTCATTAAACAAAAAAAAAAGAGAATGAGAACAGTCCCTTAAACCAAAGTGGTTTCCTTCGACACTTGTGTCAAGCTTTCGTCCCTGTGCAATACGATACAAAGTGTTAGAATGAGAAACATAGAAGGGAAAAACAATCAAATGAAATCAACATTAGAAGTCAGTCGTGCATTTGTGGTTACAGCAGCAATAGAATTTACCACGTGAGAGATTATAGCTACCTGCGTGACATCCGAGTCCAAGAAAATCAACAATGTGGAATGGCTTACTTGGATAATTGTTCATTAGACAAAGAGTAGGGAATAAGAACAGTCTCTTATACCAATGTGGTTTCCTTAGACACTTGTGTCAAGCTTTCGTCCCTGTGCAATACGATGAAAAGTGTTAGAATGAGAAACATTGAAGGAAATAATAAACAAATGAAATCAACAACAGAAGTCAGCCGTCCATTTGTGGTTACAGCAGCAATTGACCTTACCACGTGGGAGATTATAGCAACCCGCGTGTCATCCGAGTCTAAGAAAATCAACAATGTGGAATGGCTTACTTGGATAATTGTTAATTAAACAAAATGAAGGGAATAAGAACAGTCCCTTTTACCAATGTGATTTCCTAAGACAAGTGTGTCAAGCTTTCGTCCCTGTGCAATACGATGAGAAGTGTTAGAATGAGAAACATTGAAGGAAATAACAAACAAATGAAATCAACAACAGAAGTCAGTCGTGCATTTGTGGTTACAGCAGCAATTGACCTTACCACGTGGGAGATTATAGCTACCTGCGTGACATCCGAGTCTAAGAAAATCAACAATGTGGAATGGCTTACTTGGATAATTGTTCATTAAACAAAAAGAAGGGAATAAGAACAGTCCCTTATACCAAAGTGGTTTCCTCAGACACGTGTGTCAAGCTTTCGTCCCTGTGCAATACGATGAAAAGTGTTAGAATGAGAAACATAGAAGGAAATAACAAACGAATGAAATCAACAACAGAAGCCAGCCGTTCATTTGAGGTTAGAGCAGCAATTGACCTTACCACGTGGGAAATTATAGCTTCCTGCGTGACATTTGCGTCCAAGAAAAACAAGAATGTGGAAGGCTTACTTGGATAATTGATCATCAAACGAAAAAAAAGGGAATAAGAACAGTCCCTTATACCAAAAAGGTTTCCTTCGACACGTGTCTCAAGCTTTCGCCCCTCAGCAATACGATGAAAAGTGTTAGAATGAAAACATTGAAGGAAATAACAAACAAATGAAATCAACAACAGAAGTCAGTCGTGCATTTTTAGGTACAGCAGCAATTGACCTTACCACGTGGGAGATTATTGCTACCTGCGTGTCATCCGAGTTCAAGATAATCAACAATGTGGAATGGCTTACTTGGATAATTGATCATTATACAGAAAGAAGGGAATAAGAACAGTCCCTTATACCAATGTGGTTTCCATAGACACGTGTGTCAAGCTTTCGTCCCTGTGCAATACGATGAGAAGTGTTAGAATGAGAAACATTGAAGGAAATAACAAACAAATGAAATCAACAACAGAAGTCAGCCGTCCAATTGTGGTTACAGCAGCAATTGACCTTACCACGTGGGAGATTATAGCAACCCGCGTGTCATCCGAGTCCAAGAAAATCAACAATGTGGAATGGCTTACTTGGATAATTGTTAATTAAACAAAAAGTAGGGAATAAAAACAGTCCCTTTTACCAATGTGATTTCCTTAGACACGTGTGTCAAGCTTTCGTCCCTGTGCAATACGATGAGAAGTGTTAGAATGAGAAACATTGAAGGAAATAACAAACAAATGAAATCAACAACAGAAGTCAGTCGTGCATTTGTGGTTACAGCAGCAATTGACCTTACCACGTGGGAGATTATAGCTACCTGCGTGACATCCGAGTCTAAGAAAAACAACAATGTGGAATGGCTTACTTGGATAATTGTTCATTAAACAAAAAGAAGGGAATAAGAACAATCCCTTTTACCAAAGTGGTTTCCTTAGACACGTGTGTCAAGCTTTCGTCCCTGTGCAATACGATGAAAAGTGTTAGAATGAGAAACATAGAAGGAAAAAACAAACGAATGAAATCAACAACAGAAGTCAGTCGTGCATTTGTGGTTACAGCAGCAATTGACCTTACCACGTGGGAGATTATAGCTACCTGCGTGACATCCGAGTCCAAGAAAATCAACAATGTGGAATGGCGTACTTGGATAATTGTTGATTAAACAAAAAAAGGGAATAAGAACAGTCCCTTATACCAAAGTTGTTTCCTTAGACACGTGTGTCAAGCTTTCGTCCCTTTCGTCGTGCATTTGTGGTTACAGCAGCAATTGACCTTACCACGTGGGAGATTATAGCTACCTGCGTGACATCCGAGTCCAAGAAAATCAAAAATGTGGAATGGCTTACTTGGATAATTGTTCATCAAAAAGAAAAACGGGAATAAGAACAGTCCCTTGTGGTTTCCTTAGACACGTGTGTCAAGCTTTCGTCCCTGTGCAATACGATGAAAAGTGTTAGAATGAGAAACATAGAAGGAAATAACAAACAAATGAAATCAACAACAGAAGTCAGTCGTGCATTTGTGGTTACAGCAGCAATTGACCTTACCACGTGGGAGATTATAGCTACCTGCGTGACATCCGAGTCCAAGAAAATCAACAATATGGAATGGCTAACTTGGATAATTGTTCATTAAACAAAAAGAAGGGAATAAGAACAGTCCCTTATACCAAAGTGGTCTCCTTAGACACGTGTGTCAAGCTTTCGTCCCTGTGCAATACGATGAGAAGTGTTAGAATGAGAAACATTGAAGGAAATAACAAACAAATGAAATCAACAACAGAAGTCAGCCGTCCAATTGTGGTTACAGCAGCAATTGACCTTACCACGTGGGAGATTATAGCTACCCGCGTGTCATCCGAGACAAAGAAAATCAACAATGTGGAATGGCTTACTTGGATAATTGTTCATTAAACAAAAAGAAGGGAATAAGAACAGTCCCTTATACCAAAGTGGTCTCCTTAGACACGTGTGTCAAGCTTTCGTCCCTGTGCAATACGATGAGAAGTGTTAGAATGAGAAACATTGAAGGAAATAACAAACAAATGAAATCAACAACAGAAGTCAGCCGTCCAATTGTGGTTACAGCAGCAATTGACCTTACCACGTGAGAGATTATAGCTACCCGTGTGTCATCCGAGTCCAAGAAAATCAACAATGTGGAATGGCTTACTTGGATAATTGTTCATCAAAAAGAAAAAAGGGAATAAGAACAGACCTTTATTCCAATGTGGTTTCTTTAGACACGTGTGTCAAGCTTTCGTCCTTGTGCAATACGATGAAAAGTGTTAGAATGAGAAACATAGAAGGAAATAACAAACAAATGAAATCAACAACAGAAGTCAGTCGTGCATTCGTGGTTACAGGAGCAATGGACCTTACCACGTGGGAGATTATAGCTACCTGCGTGACATCCGAGTCCAAGAAAATCAAAAATGTGGAATGGCTTACTTGGATAATTGTTCATCAAAAAGAAAAACGAGAATAAGAACAGTCCCTTGTGGTTTCCTTAGACACGTGTGTCAAGCTTTCGTCCCTGTGCAATACGATGAAAAGTGTTAGAATGAGAAACATAGAAGGAAATAACAAACAAATGAAATCAACAACAGAAGTCAGTCGTGCATTTGTGGTTACAGCAGCAATTGACCTTACCACGTGGGAGATTATAGCTACCTGCGTGACATCCGAGTCCAAGAAAATCAAAAATGTGGAATGGCTTACTTGGATAATAATTGTTCATCAAAAAGAAAAACGGGAATAAGAACAGTCCCTTGTGGTTTCCTTAGACACGTGTGTCAAGCTTTCGTCCCTGTGCAATACGATGAAAAGTGTAAGAATGAGAAACATAGAAGGAAATAACAAACAAATGAAATCAACAACAGAAGTCAGTCGTGCATTTGTGGTTACAGCAGCAATTGACCTTACCACGTGGGAGATTATAGCTACCTGCGTGACATCCGAGTCCAAGAAAATCAAAAATGTGGAATGGCTTACTTGGATAATTGTTCATCAAAAAGAAAAACGGGAATAAGAACAGTCCCTTGTGGTTTCCTTAGACACGTGTGTCAAGCTTTCGTCCCTGTGCAATACGATAAAAAGTGTTAGAATGAGAAACATAGAAGGAAAAAACAAACAAATGAAATCAACAACAGAAGTCAGTCGTGCATTTGTGGTTACAGCAGCAATTGGCCTTACCACGTGGGAGATTATAGCTACCTGCGTGACATCCGAGTCCAAGAAAATCAACAATGTGGAATGGCTTACTTGGATAATTGTTCATTAAACAAGAAGAAGGGAATAAGAACAGTCCCTTATACCAAATTGACCTTACCACGTGGGAGATTATAGCTACCTGCGTGTCAACCGAGTCCAAGAAAATCAACAATGTGGAATGGCTTACTTGGATAATTGATCATTATACAGAAAGAATGGAATAAGAACAGTCCCTTATACCAATCTGAATTCTTTAGACACGTGTGTCAAGCTTTCGTCCCTGTGCAATAAGATGAAAAGTGTTAGAATGAGAAACATAGAAGGAAATAACAAACAAATGAAATCAACAACAGAAGTCAGTCGTGCATTCGTGGTTACAGCAGCAATGGACCTTACCACGTGGGAGATTATAGCTACCTGCGTGACATCCGAGTCCAAGAAAATCAACAATGTGGAATGGCTTACTTGGATAATTTTTCATTAAACAAAAAGAAGGGAATAAGAACAGTCCCTTATGCCAAAGTGGTTTCCTTAGACACGTGTGTCAAGCTTTCGTCCCTGTGCAATACGATGAAAAGAGTTAGAATGCGAAACATTGAAGAAAATAACGAACGAATGAAATCAACAACAGAAGTCAGTCGTGCATTTGTGGTTACAGCAGCAATTGACCTTACCACGTGGGAGATTATAGCTACCTGCGTGACATCCGAGTCCAAGGAAATCAAAAATGTGGAATGGCTTACTTGGATAATTGTTCATCAAAAAGAAAAACGGGAATAAGAACAGTCCCTTGTGGTTTCCTTAGACACGTGTGTCAAGCTTTCGTCCCTGTGCAATACGATGAAAAGTGTTAGAATGAGAAACATAGAAGGAAATAACAAACAAATGAAATCAACAACAGAAGTCAGTCGTGCATTTTTGGTTACAGCAGCAATTGACCTTACCACGTGGGAGATTATAGCTAGCTGCGTGACATCCCAGTTCAAGAAAATCAACAATATGGAATGGCTAACTTGGATAATTGTTCATTAAACAAAAAGAAGGGAATAAGAACAGTCCCTTATACCAAAGTGGTCTCCTTAGACACGTGTGTCAAGCTTTCGTCCCTGTGCAATACGATGAGAAGTGTTAGAATGAGAAACATTGAAGGAAATAACAAACAAATGAAATCAACAACAGAAGTCAGCCGTCCAATTGTGGTTACAGCAGCAATTGACCTTACCACGTGGGAGATTATAGCTACCCGCGTGTCATCCGAGTCAAAGAAAATCAACAATGTGGAATGGCTTACTTGGATAATTGTTCATTAAACAAAAAGAAGGGAATAAGAACAGTCCCTTATACCAAAGTGGTCTCCTTAGACACGTGTGTCAAGCTTTCGTCCCTGTGCAATACGATGAGAAGTGTTAGAATGAGAAACATTGAAGGAAATAACAAACAAATGAAATCAACAACAGAAGTCAGCCGTCCAATTGTGGTTACAGCAGCAATTGACCTTACCACGTGAGAGATTATAGCTACCCGTGTGTCATCCGAGTCCAAGAAAATCAACAATGTGGAATGGCTTACTTGGATAATTGTTCATCAAAAAGAAAAAAGGGAATAAGAACAGACCTTTATTCCAATGTGGTTTCTTTAGACACGTGTGTCAAGCTTTCGTCCTTGTGCAATACGATGAAAAGTGTTAGAATGAGAAACATAGAAGGAAATAACAAACAAATGAAATCAACAACAGAAGTCAGTCGTGCATTCGTGGTTACAGGAGCAATGGACCTTACCACGTGGGAGATTATAGCTACCTGCGTGACATCCGAGTCCAAGAAAATCAAAAATGTGGAATGGCTTACTTGGATAATTGTTCATCAAAAAGAAAAACGGGAATAAGAACAGTCCCTTGTGGTTTCCTTAGACACGTGTGTCAAGCTTTCGTCCCTGTGCAATACGATGAAAAGTGTTAGAATGAGAAACATAGAAGGAAATAACAAACAAATGAAATCAACAACAGAAGTCAGTCGTGCATTTGTGGTTACAGCAGCAATTATAGAGATGTGGAATGGCTTACTTGGAAAATTGTTCATCAAAAAGAAAAAACGGAATAAGAACAGTCCCTTATACCAATGTGGTTTCCATAGACACGTGAGTCAAGCTTTCGTCCCTGTGCAATACGATGAAAATTGTTAGAATGAGAAACATAGAAGGAAATAACAAACAAATGAAATCAACAACAGAAGTCAGTCGTGCATTTTTGGTTACAGCAGCAATTGACCTTACCACGTGGGAGATTATAGCTAGCTGCGTGATATCCCAGTTCAAGAAAATCAACAATGTGGAATGGCTTACTTGGATAATTGTTCATCAAAAAGAAAAGACGGAATAAGAACAGTCCCTTATACCAATGTGGTTTCCATAGACACGTGTGTCAAGCTTTCGTCCCTGTGCAATACGATGAAAATTGTTAGAATGAGAAACATAGAAGGAAAAAACAAACAAATGAAATCAACAACAAAAGTCAGTCGTGCATTTGTGGTTACAGCAGCAATTGACCTTACCACGTGGGAGATTATAGCTACCTGCGTGACATCCGAGTCCAAGGAAATCAAAAATGTGGAATGGCTTACTTGGATAATTGTTCATCAAAAAGAAAAACGGGAATAAGAACAGTCCCTTGTGGTTTCCTTAGACACGTGTGTCAAACTTTCGTTCCTGTGTAATACGATGAAAAGTGTTAGAATGAGAAACATAGAAGGAAATAACAAACAAATGAAATAAACAACAGAAGTCAGTCGTGCATTTGTGGTTACAGCAGCAATTGACCTTACCACGTGGGAGATTATAGCTAGCTGCGTGACATCCCAGTTCAAGAAAATCAACAATGTGGAATGACTTACTTGGATAATTGTTCATCAAAAAGAAAAGACGGAATAAGAACAGTCCCTTATACCAATGTGGTTTCCATAGACACGTGTGTCAAGCTTTCGTCCCTGTGCAATACGATGAAAAGTGTTAGAATGAGAAACATAGAGGGAAATAACAAACAAATGAAATCAACAACAGAAGTCAGTCGTGCATTTGTGGTTACAGCAGCAATTGACCTTACCACGTGGTAGATTATAGCTACCTGCGTGACATCCGAGTCCAAAAAAATCAACAATGTGGAATGGCCTACTTGGATAATTGTTCATTAAACAAAAAGAAGGGAATAAGAACAGTCCCTTATACCAAAGTGGTTTCCTTAGACACGTGTGTCAAGCTTTCGTCCCTGAGCAATACGATGAAAAGTGTTAGAATGAGAAACATTGAAGAAAATAACAAACAAATGAAATCAACAACAGATGTCAGTCGTGCATTTGTGGTTACAGCAGCAATTGACCTTACCACGTGGGAGATTATAGCTACCTGCGTGACATCCGAGTCCAAGAAAATCAACAATGTGGAATGGCTTATTTGGATAATTGTTCATCGAAAAGGAAAAAGGGAATAAGAACAGTCCCTTATACCAATGTGGTTTCCTTAGACACGTGTGTCAAGCTTTCGTCCCTGTGCAATACGATGAAAAGTGTTAGAATCAGAAACATAGAAGGAAATAACAAACAAATGAAATCAACAACAGAAGTCAGTCGTGCATTTGTGGTTACAGCAGCAATTGACCTCACCACGTGGGAGATTATACCTGCGTGTCATCCGAGTCCAAGAAAAACAACAATGTGAAATGGTTTACTTGAATAATTGTTCATTAAACAAAAAAAAAAGGGAATGAGAACAGTCCCTTAAACCAAAGTGGTTTCCTTTGACACTTGTGTCAAGCTTTCGTCCCTGTGCAATACGATAAAAAGTGTTAGAATGAGAAACATAGAAGGGAAAATCAATCAAATGAAATCAACATTAGAAGTCAGTCGTGCATTTGTGGTTACAGCAGCAATAGACCTTACCACGTGAGAGATTATAGCTACCTGTGTGAAATCCGAGTCCTAGAAAATCAACAATGTGGAATGGCTTACTTGGATAATTGTTCATTAGACAAAGAGTTGGGAATAAGAACAGTCTCTTATACCAATGTGGTTTCCTTAGACACTTGTGTCAAGCTTTCGTCCCTGTGCAATACGATGTAAAGTGTTAGAATGAGAAACATTGAAGGAAATAACAAACAAAAGAAATCAACAACAGAAGTCAGCCGTCCAATTGTGGTTTCAGCAGGAATTGACCTCACCACGTGGGAGATTATAGCAACCCGCGTGTCATCCGAGTCCAAGAAAATCAACAATGTGGAATGGCTTACTTGGATAATTGTTAATTAAACAAAATGAAGGGAATAAGAACAGTCCTTTTTACCAATGTGATTTCCTTAGACACGTGTGTCAAGCTTTCGTCCCTGTGCAATACGATGAGAAGTGTTAGAATGAGAAACATAAAAGGAAATAACAAACAAATGAAATCAACAACAGAAGTCAGTCGTGCATTTGTGGTTACAGCAGCAATTGACCTTACCACGTGGTAGATTATAGCTACCTGCGTGACATCCGAGTCCAAGAAAATCAACAATGTGGAATGGCCTACTTGGATAATTGTTCATTAAACAAAAAGAAGGAAATAAGAACAGCCTCTTATACCAAAGTGGTTTCCTCAGACACGTGTGTCAAGCTTTCGTCCCTGTGCAATACGATGAAAAGTGTTAGAATGAGAAACATAGAAGGAAATAACAAACAAATGAAATCAACAACAGAAGTCAGTCGTGCATTTGTGGTTACAGCAGCAATTGACCTTACCACGTGGGAGATTATAGCTACCTGCGTGACATCCGAGTCCAAGAAAATCAACAATGTGGAATGGCTTATTTGGATAATTGTTCATCGAAAAGGAAAAAGGGAATAAGAACAGTCCCTTATACCAATGTGGTTTCCTTAGACACGTGTGTCAAGCTTTCGTCCCTGTGCAATACGATGAGAAGTGTTAGAATGAGAAACATAAAAGGAAATAACAAACAAATGAAATCAACAACAGAAGTCAGTCGTGCATTTGTGGTTACAGCAGCAATTGACCTTACCACGTGGTAGATTATAGCTACCTTTTGACATCCGAGTCCAAGAAAATCAACAATGTGGAATGGCCTACTTGGATAATTGTTCATTAAACAAAAAGAAGGAAATAAGAACAGCCTCTTATACCAAAGTGGTTTCCTCAGACACGTGTGTCAAGCTTTCGTCCCTGTGCAATACGATGAAAAGTGTTAGAATGAGAAACATAGAAGGAAATAACAAACAAATGAAATCAACAACAGAAGTCAGTCGTGCATTTGTGGTTACAGCAGCAATTGACCTCACCACGTGGGAGATTATACCTGCGTGTCATCCGAGTCCAAGAAAAACAACAATGTGAAATGGCTTACTTGAATAATTGTTCATTAAACAAAAAAAAAGGGAATGAGAACAGTCCCTTAAACCAAAGTGGTTTCCTTTGACACTTGTGTCAAGCTTTCGTCCCTGTGCAATACGATAAAAAGTGTTAGAATGAGAAACATAGAAGGGAAAATCAATCAAATGAAATCAACATTAGAAGTCAGTCGTGCATTTGTGGTTACAGCAGCAATAGACCTTACCACGTGAGAGATTATAGCTACCTGTGTGAAATCCGAGTCCTAGAAAATCAACAATGTGGAATGGCTTACTTGGATAATTGTTCATTAGACAAAGAGTTGGGAATAAGAACAGTCTCTTATACCAATGTGGTTTCCTTAGACACGTGTGTCAAGCTTTCGTCCCTGTGCAATACGATGAGAAGTGTTAGAATGAGAAACATAAAAGGAAATAACAAACAAATGAAATCAACAACAGAAGTCAGTCGTGCATTTGTGGTTACAGCAGCAATTGACCTTACCACGTGGTAGATTATAGCTACCTGCGTGACATCCGAGTCCAAGAAAATCAACAATGTGGAATGGCCTACTTGGATAATTGTTCATTAAACAAAAAGAAGGAAATAAGAACAGCCTCTTATACCAAAGTGGTTTCCTCAGACACGTGTGTCAAGCTTTCGTCCCTGTGCAATACGATGAAAAGTGTTAGAATGAGAAACATAGAAGGAAATAACAAACAAATGAAATCAACAACAGAAGTCAGTCGTGCATTTGTGGTTACAGCAGCAATTGACCTTACCACGTGGGAGATTATAGCTACCTGCGTGACATCCGACTCCAAGAAAATCAAAAAATGTGGAATGGCTTACTTGGATAATTGTTCATCAAAAAGCAAAAAGGGAATAAGAACAGTCCCTTATACCAATGTGGTTTCCTTAGACACGTGTGTCAAGCTTTCGTCCCTGTGCAATACGATGAAAAGTGTTAGAATGAGAAACATTGAAGGAAATAACAAACGAATGAAATCAACAACAGAAGCCAGCCGTTCATTTGAGGTTAGAGCAGCAATTGACCTTACCACGTGATAGATTATAGCTACCTGTGTGAAATCCGAGTCCTAGAAAATCAACAATGTGGAATGGCTTACTTGGATAATTGTTCATTAGACAAAGAGTTGGGAATAAGAACAGTCTCTTATACCAATGTGGTTTCCTTAGACACTTGTGTCAAGCTTTCGTCCCTGTGCAATACGATGAAAAGTGTTAGAATGAGAAACATTGAAGGAAATAACAAACAAAAGAAATCAACAACAGAAGTCAGCCGTCCAATTGTGGTTTCAGCAGGAATTGACCTCACCACGTGGGAGATTATAGCAACCCGCGTGTCATCCGAGTCCAAGAAAATCAACAATGTGGAATGGCTTACTTGGATAATTGTTCATTAAACAAAAAGAAGGGAATAAGAACAGTCCCTCATACCAAAGTGGTTTCCTCAGACACATGTGTCAAGCTTTCGTCCCTGTGCAATACGATGAAAAGTGTTAGAATGAGAAGCATAGAAGGAAATAACAAACAAATGAAATCAACAACAGAAGTCAGCCGTCCAATTGTGGTTACAGCAGCAATTGACCTTACCACGTGGCAGATCATAGCTACCCGCGTGTCATCCGAGTCCAAGAAAATCAACAATGTGGAATGGCCTACTTGGATAATTGTTCATTAAACAAAAAGAAGGAAATAAGAACAGCCTCTTATACCAAAGTGGTTTCCTCAGACACGTGTGTCAAGCTTTCGTCCCTGTGCAATACGATGAAAAGTGTTAGAATGAGAAACATAGAAGGAAATAACAAACAAATGAAATCAACAACAGAAGTCAGTCGTGCATTTGTGGTTACAGCAGCAATTGACCTTACCACGTGGGAGATTATAGCTGCCTGCGTGACATCCGACTCCAAGAAAATCAAAAAATGTGGAATGGCTTACTTGGATAATTGTTCATCAAAAAGCAAAAAGGGAATAAGAACAGTCCCTTATACCAATGTGGTTTCCTTAGACACGTGTGTCAAGCTTTCGTCCCTGTGCAATACGATGAAAAGTGTTAGAATGAGAAACATTGAAGGAAATAACAAACGAATGAAATCAACAACAGAAGCCAGCCGTTCATTTGAGGTTAGAGCAGCAATTGACCTTACCACGTGGTAGATTATAGCTACCTGCGTGACATCCGAGTCCAAGAAAATCAACAATGTGGAATGGCTTACTTGGATAATTGTTCATTAAACAAAAAGAAGGGAATAAGAACAGTCCCTCATACCAAAGTGGTTTCCTTAGACACGTGTGTCAAGCTTTCGTCCCTGTGCAATACGATGAAAAGTGTTAGAATGAGAAACATAGAAGGAAATAACAAACAAATGAAATCAACAACAGAAGTCAGTCGT
Source organism: Harmonia axyridis (assembly GCF_914767665.1). Taxonomy (NCBI): domain Eukaryota; kingdom Metazoa; phylum Arthropoda; class Insecta; order Coleoptera; family Coccinellidae; genus Harmonia; species Harmonia axyridis. Next base: position 49,906,737 of record NC_059503.1, on the reverse strand, counting down.
GCATTTGTGGTTACAGCAGCAATTGACCTTACCACGTGGTAGATTATAGCTACCTGCGTGACATCCGAGTCCAAGAAAACCAACAATGTGGAATGGCTTACTTGGATAATTGTTCATTAAACAAAAAGAAGGGAATAAGAACAGTCCCTCATACCAAAGTGGTTTCCTCAGACACATGTGTCAAGCTTTCGTCCCTGTGCAATACGATGAAAAGTGTTGAAATGAGAAACATTGAAGGAAATAACAAACGAATGAAATCAACAACAGAAGTCAGTCGTCCAATTGTGGTTACAGCAGCAATTGACCTTACCACGTGGGAGATTATAGCTACCTGCGTGACATCCGAGTCCAAGAAAATCAACAATGTGGAATGGCCTACTTGGATAATTGTTGATTAAACAAAAAAAAAAGAATAAGAACAGTGCCTTATACCAAAGTGGTTTCCTTAGAAACGTGTGTCAAGCTTTCGTCCCTGTGCAATACGATGAAAAGTGTTGAAATGAGAAACATTGAAGGAAATAACAAACGAATGAAATCAACAACAGAAGTCAGTCAGTCGTCCAATTGTGGTTACAGCAGCAATTGACCTTACCACGTGGGAGATTATAGCTACCTGCGTGACATCCGAGTCCAAGAAAATCAACAATGTGGAATGGCCTACTTGGATAATTGTTGATTAAACAAAAAAAAAAGAATAAGAACAGTCCCTTATACCAAAGTGGTTTCCTTAGACACGTGTGTCAAGCTTTCGTCCCTGTGCAATACGATGAAAAGTGTTAGAATGAGAAACATAGAAGGAAATAACAAACAAATGAAATCAACAACAGAAGTCAGTCGTGCATTTGTGGTTACAGCAGCAATTGACCTTACCACGTGGGAGATTATAGCTACCTGCGTGACATCCGAGTCCAAGAAAATCAACAATGTGGAATGGCTTACTTGGATAATTGTTCATCAAAAAGCAAAAAGGGAATAAGAACAGTTCCTTATACCAATGTGGTTTCCTTAGACACGTGTGTCAAGCTTTCGTCCCTGTGCAATACGATGAAAAGTGTTAGAATGAGAAACATTGAAGGAAATAACAAACGAATGAAATCAACAACAGAAGCCAGCCGTTCATTTGAGGTTAGAGCAGCAATTGACCTTACCACGTGGGAAATTATAGCTTCCTGCGTGACATCCGTGTCCAAGAAAAACAAGAATGTGGAAGGCTTACTTGGATAATTGATCATCAAACGAAAAAAAAAAGGGAATAAGAACAGTCCCTTATACCAAAGTGGTTTCCTTCGACACGTGTCTCAAGCTTTCGCCCCTCAGCAATACGATGAAAAGTGTTAGAATGAAAACATTGAAGGAAATAACAAACAAATGAAATCAACAACAGAAGTCAGTCGTGCATTTGTGGTTACAGCAGCAATTGACCTTACCACGTGGGAGATTATAGCTACCTGCGTGTCATCCGAGTTAAAGATAATCAACAATGTGGAATGGCTTACTTGGATAATTGATCATTATACAGAAAGAAGGGAATAAGAACAGTCCCTTATACCAATGTGGTTTCCATAGACACGTGTGTCAAGCTTTCGTCCCTGTGCAATACGATGAAAAGTGTTAGAATGAGAAACATAGAAGGAAATAACAAACAAATGAAATCAACAACAGAAGTCAGTCGTGCATTTGTGGTTACAGCAGCAATTGACCTTACCACGTGGGAGATTATAGCTACCTGCGTGACATCCGAGTCCAAGAAAATCAACAATGTGGAATGGCTTACTTGGATAATTGTTCATCAAAAAGCAAAAAGGGAATAAGAACAGTCCCTTATACCAATGTGGTTTCCTTAGACACGTGTGTCAAGCTTTCGTCCCTGTGCAATACGATGAAAAGTGTTAGAATGAGAAACATTGAAGGAAATAACAAACGAATGAAATCAACAACAGAAGCCAGCCGTTCATTTGAGGTTAGAGCAGCAATTGACCTTACCACGTGGGAAATTATAGCTTCCTGCGTGACATCCGTGTCCAAGAAAAACAAGAATGTGGAAGGCTTACTTGGATAATTGATCATCAAACGAAAAAAAAAAGGGAATAAGAACAGTCCCTTATACCAAAGTGGTTTCCTTCGACACGTGTCTCAAGCTTTCGCCCCTCAGCAATACGATGAAAAGTGTTAGAATGAAAACATTGAAGGAAATAACAAACAAATGAAATCAACAACAGAAGTCAGTCGTGCATTTGTGGTTACAGCAGCAATTGACCTTACCACGTGGGAGATTATAGCTACCTGCGTGTCATCCGAGTCCAAGATAATCAACAATGTGGAATGGCTTACTTGGATAATTGATCATTATACAGAAAGAAGGGAATAAGAACAGTCCCTTATACCAATGTGGTTTCCATAGACACGTGTGTCAAGCTTTCGTCCCTGTGCAATACGATGAAAAGTGTTAGAATGAGAAACATTGAAGGAAATAACAAACGAATGTAATCAACAACAGAAGTCAGTCGTGCATTTGTGGTTACAGCAGCAATTGACCTCACCACGTGGGAGATTATAGCTACCTGCGTGACATCCGAGTCCAAGAAAATCAACAATGTGGAATGGCCCACTTGGATAATTGTTGATTAAACAGAAAAAAGGGAATAAGAACAGTCCCTTATACCAAAGTGGTTTCCTTAGACACGTGTGTCAAGCTTTCGTCCCAGTGCAATACGATGAAAAGTGTTAGAATAAGAAACATAGAAGGAAATAACAAACAAATGAAATCAACAACAGAAGTCAGTCGTACATTTGTGGTTACAGCAGCAATTGACCTCACCACGTGGGAGATTATAGCTACCTGCGTGACATCCGAGTCCAAGAAAAACAACAATGTGAAATGGCTTACTTGAATAATTGTTCATTAAACAAAAAAAAAAAGAGAATGAGAACAGTCCCTTAAACCAAAGTGGTTTCCTTCGACACTTGTGTCAAGCTTTCGTCCCTGTGCAATACGATAAAAAGTGTTAGAATGAGAAACATAGAAGGGAAAAACAATCAAATGAAATCAACATTAGAAGTCAGTCGTGCATTTGTGGTTACAGCAGCAATAGAATTTACCACGTGAGAGATTATAGCTACCTGCGTGACATCCGAGTCCAAGAAAATCAACAATGTGGAATGGCTTACTTGGATAATTGTTCATTAGACAAAGAGTAGGGAATAAGAACAGTCTCTTATACCAATGTGGTTTCCTTAGACACTTGTGTCAAGCTTTCGTCCCTGTGCAATACGATGAAAAGTGTTAGAATGAGAAACATTGAAGGAAATAATAAACAAATGAAATCAACAACAGAAGTCAGCCGTCCATTTGTGGTTACAGCAGCAATTGACCTTACCACGTGGGAGATTATAGCAACCCGCGTGTCATCCGAGTCTAAGAAAAGCAACAATGTGGAATGGCTTACTTGGATAATTGTTAATTAAACAAAATGAAGGGAATAAGAACAGTCCCTTTTACCAATGTGATTTCCTAAGACACGTGTGTCAAGCTTTCGTCCCTGTGCAATACGATGGGAAGTGTTAGAATGAGAAACATTGAAGGAAATAACAAACAAATGAAATCAACAACAGAAGTCAGTCGTGCATTTGTGGTTACAGCAGCAATTGACCTTACCACGTGGGAGATTATAGCTACCTGCGTGACATCCGAGTCTAAGAAAATCAACAATGTGGAATGGCTTACTTGGATAATTGTTCATTAAACAAAAAGAAGGGAATAAGAACAGTCCCTTATACCAAAGTGGTTTCCTTAGACACGTGTGTCAAGCTTTCGTCCCTGTGCAATACGATGAAAAGTGTTAGAATGAGAAACATAGAAGGAAATAACAAACAAATGAAATCAACAACAGAAGTCAGTCGTGCATTTGTGGTTACAGCAGCAATTGACCTTACCACGTGGTAGATTATAGCTACCTGCGTGACATCCGAGTCCAAGAAAATCAACAATGTGGAATGGCTTACTTGGAAAATTGTTTATTAAACAAAAAGAAGGGAATAAGAACAGTCCCTTATACCAAAGTGGTTTCCTCAGACACGTGTGTCAAGCTTTCGTACCTGTACAATACGATGAAAAGTGTTAAAATGAGAAACATTGAAGGAAATAACAAACGAATGAAATAAACAACAGAAGTCAGTCGTCCAATTGTGGTAACAGCAGCAATTGACCTTACCAATTGGGAGATTATAGCTACCTGCGTGACATCCGAGTCCAAGAAAATCAACAATGTGGAATGGCCTACTTGGATAATTGTTCATCAAAAAGAAAAAAGGGAATAAGAACAGTCCTTTATTCCAATGTGATTTCTTTAGACACGTGTGTCAAGCTTTCGTCCTTGTGCAATACGATGAAAAGTGTTAGAATGAGAAACATAGAAGGAAATAACAAACAAATGAAATCAACAACAGAAGTCAGCCGTCCAATTGTGGTTACAGCAGCAATTGACCTTACCACGTGGCAGATCATAGCTACCCGCGTGTCATCCGAGTCCAAGAAAATCAACAATGTGGAATGGCCTACTTGGATAATTGTTCATTAAACAAAAAGAAGGGAATAAGAACAGCCTCTTATACCAAAGTGGTTTCCTTAGACACGTGTGTCAAGCTTTCGTCCCTGTGCAATACGATGAAAAGTGTTAGAATGAGAAACATAGAAGGAAATAACAAACAAATGAAATCAACAACAGAAGTCAGCCGTCTAATTGTGGTTACAGCAGCAATTGACCTTACCACGTGGCAGATCATAGCTACCCGCGTGTCATCCGAGTCCAAGAAAATCAACAATGTGGAATGGCCTACTTGGATAATTGTTCATTAAACAAAAAGAAGGGAATAAGAACAGCCTCTTATACCAAAGTGGTTTCCTTAGACACGTGTGTCAAGCTTTCGTCCCTGTGCAATACGATGAAAAGTGTTAGAATGAGAAACATAGAAGGAAATAACAAACAAATGAAATCAACAACAGAAGTCAGTCGTGCATTTGTGGTTACAGCAGCAATTGACCTTACCACGTGGGAGATTATAGCTACCTGCGTGACATCCGAGTCCAAGAAAATCAACAATGTGGAATGGCTTACTTGGATAATTGTTCATCAAAAAGCAGAAAGGGAATAAGAACAGTCCCTTATACCAAAGTGGTCTCCTTAGACACGTGTGTCAAGCTTTCGTCCCTGTGCAATACGATGAGAAGTGTTAGAATGAGAAACATTGAAGGAAATAACAAACAAATGAAATCAACAACAGAAGTCAGCCGTCCAATTGTGGTTACAGCAGCAATTGACCTTACCACGTGGGAGATTATAGCTACCCGTGTGTCATCCGAGTCCAAGAAAATCAACAATGTGGAATGGCTTACTTGGATAATTGTTCATCAAAAAGAAAAAAGGGAATAAGAACAGTCCTTTATTCCAATGTGATTTCTTTAGACACGTGTGTCAAGCTTTCGTCCTTGTGCAATACGATGAAAAGTGTTAGAATGAGAAACATAGAAGGAAATAACAAACAAATGAAATCAACAACAGAAGTCAGTCGTGCATTTGTGGTTACAGCAGCAATTGACCTTACCACGTGGGAGATTATAGCTACCTGCGTGACATCCGAGTCCAAGAAAATCAAAAATGTGGAATGGCTTACTTGGATAATTGTTCATCAAAAAGAAAAACGGGAATAAGAACAGTCCCTTGTGGTTTCCTTTGACACGTGTGTCAAGCTTTCGTCCTTGTGCAATACGATGAAAAGTGTTAGAATGAGAAACATAGAAGGAAATAACAAACAAATGAAATCAACAACAGAAGTCAGTCGTGCATTCGTGGTTACAGCAGCAATGGACCTTACCACGTGGGAGATTATAGCTACCTGCGTGACATCCGAGTCCAAGAAAATCAACAATGTGGAATGGCTTACTTGGATAATTGTTCATTAAACAAAAAGAAGGGAATAAGAACAGTCCCTTATACCAAAGTGGTTTCCTTAGACACGTGTGTCAAGCTTTCGTCCCTGTGCAATACGATGAAAAGTGTTAGAATGAGAAACATAGAAGGAAATAACAAACAAATGAAATCAACAACAGAAGTCAGTCGTGCATTTGTGGTTACAGCAGCAATTGACCTTACCACGTGGTAGATTATAGCTACCTGCGTGACATCCGAGTCCAAGAAAATCAACAATGTGGAATGGCTTACTTGGATAATTGTTTATTAAACAAAAAGAAGGGAATAAGAACAGTCCCTTATACCAAAGTGGTTTCCTCAGACACGTGTGTCAAGCTTTCGTACCTGTACAATACGATGAAAAGTGTTAAAATGAGAAACATTGAAGGAAATAACAAACGAATGAAATAAACAACAGAAGTCAGTCGTCCAATTGTGGTAACAGCAGCAATTGACCTTACCAATTGGGAGATTATAGCTACCTGCGTGACATCCGAGTCCAAGAAAATCAACAATGTGGAATGGCCTACTTGGATAATTGTTGATTAAACAAAAAAAAAAAATAAGAACAGTCCCTTATACCGAAGTGGTTTCCTTAGACACGTGTGTCAAGCTTTCGTCCCTGTGCAATACGATGAAAAGTGTTAGAATGAGAAACATAGAAGGAAATAACAAACAAATGAAATCAACAACAGAAGTCAGCCGTCCAATTGTGGTTACAGCAGCAATTGACCTTACCACGTGGCAGATCATAGCTACCCGCGTGTCATCCGAGTCCAAGAAAATCAACAATGTGGAATGGCCTACTTGGATAATTGTTCATTAAACAAAAAGAAGGGAATAAGAACAGCCTCTTATACCAAAGTGGTTTCCTTAGACACGTGTGTCAAGCTTTCGTCCCTGTGCAATACGATGAAAAGTGTTAGAATGAGAAACATAGAAGGAAATAACAAACAAATGAAATCAACAACAGAAGTCAGTCGTGCATTTGTGGTTACAGCAGCAATTGACCTTACCACGTGGGAGATTATAGCTACCTGCGTGACATCCGAGTCCAAGAAAATCAACAATGTGGAATGGCTTACTTGGATAATTGTTCATCAAAAAGCAGAAAGGGAATAAGAATAGTCCCTTATACCAATGTGGTTTCCTTAGACACGTGTGTCAAGCTTTCGTCCCTGTGCAATACGATGAAAAGTGTTAGAATGAGAAACATTGAAGGAAATAACAAACGAATGAAATCAACAACAGAAGCCAGCCGTTCATTTGAGGTTAGAGCAGCAATTGACCTTACCACGTGGGAAATTATAGCTTCCTGCGTGACATTTGCGTCCAAGAAAAACAAGAATGTGGAAGGCTTACTTGGATAATTGATCATCAAACGAAAAAAAAAGGGAATAAGAACAGTCCCTTATACCAAAGTGGTTTCCTTCGACACGTGTCACAAGCTTTCGCCCCTCAGCAATACGATGAAAAGTGTTAGAATGAAAACATTGAAGGAAATAACAAACAAATGAAATCAACAACAGAAGTCAGTCGTGCATTTTTAGTTACAGCAGCAATTGACCTTACCACGTGGGAGATTATTGCTACCTGCGTGTCATCCGAGTTCAAGATAATCAACAATGTGGAATGGCTTACTTGGATAATTGATCATTATACAGAAAGAAGGGAATAAGAACAGTCCCTTATACCAATGTGGTTTCCATAGACACGTGTGTCAAGCTTTCGTCCCTGTGCAATACGATGAGAAGTGTTAGAATGAGAAACATTGAAGGAAATAACAAACAAATGAAATCAACAACAGAAGTCAGCCGTCCAATTGTGGTTACAGCAGCAATTGACCTTACCACGTGGGAGATTATAGCAACCCGCGTGTCATCCGAGTCCAAGAAAATCAACAATGTGGAATGGCTTACTTGGATAATTGTTAATTAAACAAAAAGTAGGGAATAAGAACAGTCCCTTTTACCAATGTGATTTCCTTAGATACGTGTGTCAAGCTTTCGTCCCTGTGCAATACGATGAGAAGTGTTAGAATGAGAAACATTGAAGGAAATAACAAACAAATGAAATCAACAACAGAAGTCAGTCGTGCATTTGTGGTTACAGCAGCAATTGACCTTACCACGTGGGAGATTATAGCTACCTGCGTGACATCCGAGTCTAAGAAAAACAACAATGTGGAATGGCTTACTTGGATAATTGTTCATTATACAAAAAGAAGGGAATAAGAACAATCCCTTATACCAAAGTGGTTTCCTTAGACACGTGTGTCAAGCTTTCGTCCCTGTGCAATACGATGAAAAGTGTTAGAATGAGAAACATAGAAGGAAATAACAAACAAATGAAATCAACAACAGAATTCAGTCGTGCATTTGTAGTTTCAGCAGCAATTGACCTTACCACGTGGTAGATTATAGCTACCTGCGTGACATCCGAGTCCAAGAAAATCAACAATGTGGAATGGCTTACTTGGATAATTGTTCATTAAACAAAAAGAAGGGAATAAGAACAGTCCCTCATACCAAAGTGGTTTCCTTAGACACGTGTGTCAAGCTTTCGTCCCTGTGCAATACGATGAAAAGTGTTAGAATGAGAAACATAGAAGGAAATAACAAACAAATGAAATCAACAACAGAAGTCAGTCGTGCATTTGTGGTTACAGCAGCAATTGACCTTACCACGTGGTAGATTATAGCTACCTGCGTGACATCCGAGTCCAAGAAAACCAACAATGTGGAATGGCTTACTTGGATAATTGTTCATTAAACAAAAAGAAGGGAATAAGAACAGTCCCTCATACCAAAGTGGTTTCCTCAGACACATGTGTCAAGCTTTCGTCCCTGTGCAATACGATGAAAAGTGTTGAAATGAGAAACATTGAAGGAAATAACAAACGAATGAAATCAACAACAGAAGTCAGTCGTCCAATTGTGGTTACAGCAGCAATTGACCTTACCACGTGGGAGATTATAGCTACCTGCGTGACATCCGAGTCCAAGAAAATCAACAATGTGGAATGGCCTACTTGGATAATTGTTGATTAAACAAAAAAAAAAGAATAAGAACAGTGCCTTATACCAAAGTGGTTTCCTTAGAAACGTGTGTCAAGCTTTCGTCCCTGTGCAATACGATGAAAAGTGTTGAAATGAGAAACATTGAAGGAAATAACAAACGAATGAAATCAACAACAGAAGTCAGTCAGTCGTCCAATTGTGGTTACAGCAGCAATTGACCTTACCACGTGGGAGATTATAGCTACCTGCGTGACATCCGAGTCCAAGAAAATCAACAATGTGGAATGGCCTACTTGGATAATTGTTGATTAAACAAAAAAAAAAGAATAAGAACAGTCCCTTATACCAAAGTGGTTTCCTTAGACACGTGTGTCAAGCTTTCGTCCCTGTGCAATACGATGAAAAGTGTTAGAATGAGAAACATAGAAGGAAATAACAAACAAATGAAATCAACAACAGAAGTCAGTCGTGCATTTGTGGTTACAGCAGCAATTGACCTTACCACGTGGGAGATTATAGCTACCTGCGTGACATCCGAGTCCAAGAAAATCAACAATGTGGAATGGCTTACTTGGATAATTGTTCATCAAAAAGCAAAAAGGGAATAAGAACAGTTCCTTATACCAATGTGGTTTCCTTAGACACGTGTGTCAAGCTTTCGTCCCTGTGCAATACGATGAAAAGTGTTAGAATGAGAAACATTGAAGGAAATAACAAACGAATGAAATCAACAACAGAAGCCAGCCGTTCATTTGAGGTTAGAGCAGCAATTGACCTTACCACGTGGGAAATTATAGCTTCCTGCGTGACATCCGTGTCCAAGAAAAACAAGAATGTGGAAGGCTTACTTGGATAATTGATCATCAAACGAAAAAAAAAAGGGAATAAGAACAGTCCCTTATACCAAAGTGGTTTCCTTCGACACGTGTCTCAAGCTTTCGCCCCTCAGCAATACGATGAAAAGTGTTAGAATGAAAACATTGAAGGAAATAACAAACAAATGAAATCAACAACAGAAGTCAGTCGTGCATTTGTGGTTACAGCAGCAATTGACCTTACCACGTGGGAGATTATAGCTACCTGCGTGTCATCCGAGTTAAAGATAATCAACAATGTGGAATGGCTTACTTGGATAATTGATCATTATACAGAAAGAAGGGAATAAGAACAGTCCCTTATACCAATGTGGTTTCCATAGACACGTGTGTCAAGCTTTCGTCCCTGTGCAATACGATGAAAAGTGTTAGAATGAGAAACATAGAAGGAAATAACAAACAAATGAAATCAACAACAGAAGTCAGTCGTGCATTTGTGGTTACAGCAGCAATTGACCTTACCACGTGGGAGATTATAGCTACCTGCGTGACATCCGAGTCCAAGAAAATCAACAATGTGGAATGGCTTACTTGGATAATTGTTCATCAAAAAGCAAAAAGGGAATAAGAACAGTCCCTTATACCAATGTGGTTTCCTTAGACACGTGTGTCAAGCTTTCGTCCCTGTGCAATACGATGAAAAGTGTTAGAATGAGAAACATTGAAGGAAATAACAAACGAATGAAATCAACAACAGAAGCCAGCCGTTCATTTGAGGTTAGAGCAGCAATTGACCTTACCACGTGGGAAATTATAGCTTCCTGCGTGACATCCGTGTCCAAGAAAAACAAGAATGTGGAAGGCTTACTTGGATAATTGATCATCAAACGAAAAAAAAAAGGGAATAAGAACAGTCCCTTATACCAAAGTGGTTTCCTTCGACACGTGTCTCAAGCTTTCGCCCCTCAGCAATACGATGAAAAGTGTTAGAATGAAAACATTGAAGGAAATAACAAACAAATGAAATCAACAACAGAAGTCAGTCGTGCATTTGTGGTTACAGCAGCAATTGACCTTACCACGTGGGAGATTATAGCTACCTGCGTGTCATCCGAGTCCAAGATAATCAACAATGTGGAATGGCTTACTTGGATAATTGATCATTATACAGAAAGAAGGGAATAAGAACAGTCCCTTATACCAATGTGGTTTCCATAGACACGTGTGTCAAGCTTTCGTCCCTGTGCAATACGATGAAAAGTGTTAGAATGAGAAACATTGAAGGAAATAACAAACGAATGTAATCAACAACAGAAGTCAGTCGTGCATTTGTGGTTACAGCAGCAATTGACCTCACCACGTGGGAGATTATAGCTACCTGCGTGACATCCGAGTCCAAGAAAATCAACAATGTGGAATGGCCCACTTGGATAATTGTTGATTAAACAGAAAAAAGGGAATAAGAACAGTCCCTTATACCAAAGTGGTTTCCTTAGACACGTGTGTCAAGCTTTCGTCCCAGTGCAATACGATGAAAAGTGTTAGAATAAGAAACATAGAAGGAAATAACAAACAAATGAAATCAACAACAGAAGTCAGTCGTACATTTGTGGTTACAGCAGCAATTGACCTCACCACGTGGGAGATTATAGCTACCTGCGTGACATCCGAGTCCAAGAAAAACAACAATGTGAAATGGCTTACTTGAATAATTGTTCATTAAACAAAAAAAAAAAGAGAATGAGAACAGTCCCTTAAACCAAAATGGTTTCCTTCGACACTTGTGTCAAGCTTTCGTCCCTGTGCAATACGATAAAAAGTGTTAGAATGAGAAACATAGAAGGGAAAAACAATCAAATGAAATCAACATTAGAAGTCAGTCGTGCATTTGTGGTTACAGCAGCAATAGAATTTACCACGTGAGAGATTATAGCTACCTGCGTGACATCCGAGTCCAAGAAAATCAACAATGTGGAATGGCTTACTTGGATAATTGTTCATTAGACAAAGAGTAGGGAATAAGAACAGTCTCTTATACCAATGTGGTTTCCTTAGACACTTGTGTCAAGCTTTCGTCCCTGTGCAATACGATGAAAAGTGTTAGAATGAGAAACATTGAAGGAAATAATAAACAAATGAAATCAACAACAGAAGTCAGCCGTCCATTTGTGGTTACAGCAGCAATTGACCTTACCACGTGGGAGATTATAGCAACCCGCGTGTCATCCGAGTCTAAGAAAAGCAACAATGTGGAATGGCTTACTTGGATAATTGTTAATTAAACAAAATGAAGGGAATAAGAACAGTCCCTTTTACCAATGTGATTTCCTAAGACACGTGTGTCAAGCTTTCGTCCCTGTGCAATACGATGGGAAGTGTTAGAATGAGAAACATTGAAGGAAATAACAAACAAATGAAATCAACAACAGAAGTCAGTCGTGCATTTGTGGTTACAGCAGCAATTGACCTTACCACGTGGGAGATTATAGCTACCTGCGTGACATCCGAGTCTAAGAAAATCAACAATGTGGAATGGCTTACTTGGATAATTGTTCATTAAACAAAAAGAAGGGAATAAGAACAGTCCCTTATACCAAAGTGGTTTCCTTAGACACGTGTGTCAAGCTTTCGTCCCTGTGCAATACGATGAAAAGTGTTAGAATGAGAAACATAGAAGGAAATAACAAACAAATGAAATCAACAACAGAAGTCAGTCGTGCATTTGTGGTTACAGCAGCAATTGACCTTACCACGTGGTAGATTATAGCTACCTGCGTGACATCCGAGTCCAAGAAAATCAACAATGTGGAATGGCTTACTTGGAAAATTGTTTATTAAACAAAAAGAAGGGAATAAGAACAGTCCCTTATACCAAAGTGGTTTCCTCAGACACGTGTGTCAAGCTTTCGTACCTGTACAATACGATGAAAAGTGTTAAAATGAGAAACATTGAAGGAAATAACAAACGAATGAAATAAACAACAGAAGTCAGTCGTCCAATTGTGGTAACAGCAGCAATTGACCTTACCAATTGGGAGATTATAGCTACCTGCGTGACATCCGAGTCCAAGAAAATCAACAATGTGGAATGGCCTACTTGGATAATTGTTCATCAAAAAGAAAAAAGGGAATAAGAACAGTCCTTTATTCCAATGTGATTTCTTTAGACACGTGTGTCAAGCTTTCGTCCTTGTGCAATACGATGAAAAGTGTTAGAATGAGAAACATAGAAGGAAATAACAAACAAATGAAATCAACAACAGAAGTCAGCCGTCCAATTGTGGTTACAGCAGCAATTGACCTTACCACGTGGCAGATCATAGCTACCCGCGTGTCATCCGAGTCCAAGAAAATCAACAATGTGGAATGGCCTACTTGGATAATTGTTCATTAAACAAAAAGAAGGGAATAAGAACAGCCTCTTATACCAAAGTGGTTTCCTTAGACACGTGTGTCAAGCTTTCGTCCCTGTGCAATACGATGAAAAGTGTTAGAATGAGAAACATAGAAGGAAATAACAAACAAATGAAATCAACAACAGAAGTCAGCCGTCTAATTGTGGTTACAGCAGCAATTGACCTTACCACGTGGCAGATCATAGCTACCCGCGTGTCATCCGAGTCCAAGAAAATCAACAATGTGGAATGGCCTACTTGGATAATTGTTCATTAAACAAAAAGAAGGGAATAAGAACAGCCTCTTATACCAAAGTGGTTTCCTTAGACACGTGTGTCAAGCTTTCGTCCCTGTGCAATACGATGAAAAGTGTTAGAATGAGAAACATAGAAGGAAATAACAAACAAATGAAATCAACAACAGAAGTCAGTCGTGCATTTGTGGTTACAGCAGCAATTGACCTTACCACGTGGGAGATTATAGCTACCTGCGTGACATCCGAGTCCAAGAAAATCAACAATGTGGAATGGCTTACTTGGATAATTGTTCATCAAAAAGCAGAAAGGGAATAAGAACAGTCCCTTATACCAAAGTGGTCTCCTTAGACACGTGTGTCAAGCTTTCGTCCCTGTGCAATACGATGAGAAGTGTTAGAATGAGAAACATTGAAGGAAATAACAAACAAATGAAATCAACAACAGAAGTCAGCCGTCCAATTGTGGTTACAGCAGCAATTGACCTTACCACGTGGGAGATTATAGCTACCCGTGTGTCATCCGAGTCCAAGAAAATCAACAATGTGGAATGGCTTACTTGGATAATTGTTCATCAAAAAGAAAAAAGGGAATAAGAACAGTCCTTTATTCCAATGTGATTTCTTTAGACACGTGTGTCAAGCTTTCGTCCTTGTGCAATACGATGAAAAGTGTTAGAATGAGAAACATAGAAGGAAATAACAAACAAATGAAATCAACAACAGAAGTCAGTCGTGCATTTGTGGTTACAGCAGCAATTGACCTTACCACGTGGGAGATTATAGCTACCTGCGTGACATCCGAGTCCAAGAAAATCAAAAATGTGGAATGGCTTACTTGGATAATTGTTCATCAAAAAGAAAAACGGGAATAAGAACAGTCCCTTGTGGTTTCCTTTGACACGTGTGTCAAGCTTTCGTCCTTGTGCAATACGATGAAAAGTGTTAGAATGAGAAACATAGAAGGAAATAACAAACAAATGAAATCAACAACAGAAGTCAGTCGTGCATTCGTGGTTACAGCAGCAATGGACCTTACCACGTGGGAGATTATAGCTACCTGCGTGACATCCGAGTCCAAGAAAATCAACAATGTGGAATGGCTTACTTGGATAATTGTTCATTAAACAAAAAGAAGGGAATAAGAACAGTCCCTTATACCAAAGTGGTTTCCTTAGACACGTGTGTCAAGCTTTCGTCCCTGTGCAATACGATGAAAAGTGTTAGAATGAGAAACATAGAAGGAAATAACAAACAAATGAAATCAACAACAGAAGTCAGTCGTGCATTTGTGGTTACAGCAGCAATTGACCTTACCACGTGGTAGATTATAGCTACCTGCGTGACATCCGAGTCCAAGAAAATCAACAATGTGGAATGGCTTACTTGGATAATTGTTTATTAAACAAAAAGAAGGGAATAAGAACAGTCCCTTATACCAAAGTGGTTTCCTCAGACACGTGTGTCAAGCTTTCGTACCTGTACAATACGATGAAAAGTGTTAAAATGAGAAACATTGAAGGAAATAACAAACGAATGAAATAAACAACAGAAGTCAGTCGTCCAATTGTGGTAACAGCAGCAATTGACCTTACCAATTGGGAGATTATAGCTACCTGCGTGACATCCGAGTCCAAGAAAATCAACAATGTGGAATGGCCTACTTGGATAATTGTTGATTAAACAAAAAAAAAAAATAAGAACAGTCCCTTATACCGAAGTGGTTTCCTTAGACACGTGTGTCAAGCTTTCGTCCCTGTGCAATACGATGAAAAGTGTTAGAATGAGAAACATAGAAGGAAATAACAAACAAATGAAATCAACAACAGAAGTCAGCCGTCCAATTGTGGTTACAGCAGCAATTGACCTTACCACGTGGCAGATCATAGCTACCCGCGTGTCATCCGAGTCCAAGAAAATCAACAATGTGGAATGGCCTACTTGGATAATTGTTCATTAAACAAAAAGAAGGGAATAAGAACAGCCTCTTATACCAAAGTGGTTTCCTTAGACACGTGTGTCAAGCTTTCGTCCCTGTGCAATACGATGAAAAGTGTTAGAATGAGAAACATAGAAGGAAATAACAAACAAATGAAATCAACAACAGAAGTCAGTCGTGCATTTGTGGTTACAGCAGCAATTGACCTTACCACGTGGGAGATTATAGCTACCTGCGTGACATCCGAGTCCAAGAAAATCAACAATGTGGAATGGCTTACTTGGATAATTGTTCATCAAAAAGCAGAAAGGGAATAAGAATAGTCCCTTATACCAATGTGGTTTCCTTAGACACGTGTGTCAAGCTTTCGTCCCTGTGCAATACGATGAAAAGTGTTAGAATGAGAAACATTGAAGGAAATAACAAACGAATGAAATCAACAACAGAAGCCAGCCGTTCATTTGAGGTTAGAGCAGCAATTGACCTTACCACGTGGGAAATTATAGCTTCCTGCGTGACATTTGCGTCCAAGAAAAACAAGAATGTGGAAGGCTTACTTGGATAATTGATCATCAAACGAAAAAAAAAGGGAATAAGAACAGTCCCTTATACCAAAGTGGTTTCCTTCGACACGTGTCACAAGCTTTCGCCCCTCAGCAATACGATGAAAAGTGTTAGAATGAAAACATTGAAGGAAATAACAAACAAATGAAATCAACAACAGAAGTCAGTCGTGCATTTTTAGTTACAGCAGCAATTGACCTTACCACGTGGGAGATTATTGCTACCTGCGTGTCATCCGAGTTCAAGATAATCAACAATGTGGAATGGCTTACTTGGATAATTGATCATTATACAGAAAGAAGGGAATAAGAACAGTCCCTTATACCAATGTGGTTTCCATAGACACGTGTGTCAAGCTTTCGTCCCTGTGCAATACGATGAGAAGTGTTAGAATGAGAAACATTGAAGGAAATAACAAACAAATGAAATCAACAACAGAAGTCAGCCGTCCAATTGTGGTTACAGCAGCAATTGACCTTACCACGTGGGAGATTATAGCAACCCGCGTGTCATCCGAGTCCAAGAAAATCAACAATGTGGAATGGCTTACTTGGATAATTGTTAATTAAACAAAAAGTAGGGAATAAGAACAGTCCCTTTTACCAATGTGATTTCCTTAGACACGTGTGTCAAGCTTTCGTCCCTGTGCAATACGATGAGAAGTGTTAGAATGAGAAACATTGAAGGAAATAACAAACAAATGAAATCAACAACAGAAGTCAGTCGTGCATTTGTGGTTACAGCAGCAATTGACCTTACCACGTGGGAGATTATAGCTACCTGCGTGACATCCGAGTCTAAGAAAAACAACAATGTGGAATGGCTTACTTGGATAATTGTTCATTATACAAAAAGAAGGGAATAAGAACAATCCCTTATACCAAAGTGGTTTCCTTAGACACGTGTGTCAAGCTTTCGTCCCTGTGCAATACGATGAAAAGTGTTAGAATGAGAAACATAGAAGGAAATAACAAACAAATGAAATCAACAACAGAATTCAGTCGTGCATTTGTAGTTTCAGCAGCAATTGACCTTACCACGTGGTAGATTATAGCTACCTGCGTGACATCCGAGTCCAAGAAAATCAACAATGTGGAATGGCTCACTTGGATAATTGTTCATTAAACAAAAAGAAGGGAATAAGAACAGTCCTTTATACCAAAGTGGTTTCCTCAGACACGTGTGTCAAGCTTTCGTCCCTGTGCAATACGATGAAAAGTGTTAAAATGAGAAACATTGAAGGAAAAAACAAACGAATGAAATCAACAACAGAAGTCAGTCGTGCATTTGTGGTTACAGCAGCAATTGACCTTACCGCGTGGGAGATTATAGCTACCTGCGTGACATCCGAGTCCAAGAAAATCAACAATGTGGAATGGCCTACTTGGATAATTGTTGATTAAACAAAAAAAGGGAATAAGAACAGTCCCTTATACCAAAGTTGTTTCCTTAGACACGTGTGTCAAGCTTTCGTCCCTGTGCAATACGATGAATAGTGTTAGAATGAGAAACATAGAAGGAAATAACAAACAAATGAAATCAACAACAGAAGTCAGTCGTGCATTTGTGGTTACAGCAGCAATTGACCTTACCACGTGGGAGATTATAGCTACCTGCGTGACATCCGAGTCCAAGAAAATCAACAATATGGAATGGCTAACTTGGATAATTGTTCATTAAACAAAAAGAAGGGAATAAGAAAAGTCCCTTATACCAAAGTGGTCTCCTTAGACACGTGTGTCAAGCTTTCGTCCCTGTGCAATACGATGAAAAGTGTTAGAATGAGAAACATAGAAGGAAATAACAAACAAATGAAATCAACAACAGAAGTCAGTCGTGCATTTGTGGTTACAGCAGCAATTGACCTTACCACGTGGCAGATCATAGCTACCCGCGTGTCATCCGAGTCCAAGAAAATCAACAATGTGGAATGGCCTACTTGGATAATTGTTCATTAAACAAAAAGAAGGGAATAAGAACAGCCTCTTATACCAAAGTGGTTTCCTTAGACACGTGTGTCAAGCTTTCGTCCCTGTGCAATACGATGAAAAGTGTTAGAATGAGAAACATAGAAGGAAATAACAAACAAATGAAATCAACAACAGAAGTCAGTCGTGCATTTGTGGTTACAGCAGCAATTGACCTTACCACGTGGGAGATTATAGCTACCTGCGTGACATCCGAGTCCAAGAAAATCAACAATGTGGAATGGCTTACTTGGATAATTGTTCATCAAAAAGCAGAAAGGGAATAAGAACAGTCCCTTATACCAAAGTGGTCTCCTTAGACACGTGTGTCAAGCTTTCGTCCCTGTGCAATACGATGAGAAGTGTTAGAATGAGAAACATTGAAGGAAATAACAAACAAATGAAATCAACAACAGAAGTCAGCCGTCCAATTGTGGTTACAGCAGCAATTGACCTTACCACGTGGGAGATTATAGCTACCCGTGTGTCATCCGAGTCCAAGAAAATCAACAATGTGGAATGGCTTACTTGGATAATTGTTCATCAAAAAGAAAAAAGGGAATAAGAACAGTCCTTTATTCCAATGTGATTTCTTTAGACACGTGTGTCAAGCTTTCGTCCTTGTGCAATACGATGAAAAGTGTTAGAATGAGAAACATAGAAGGAAATAACAAACAAATGAAATCAACAACAGAAGTCAGTCGTGCATTTGTGGTTACAGCAGCAATTGACCTTACCACGTGGGAGATTATAGCTACCTGCGTGACATCCGAGTCCAAGAAAATCAAAAATGTGGAATGGCTTACTTGGATAATTGTTCATCAAAAAGAAAAACGGGAATAAGAACAGTCCCTTGTGGTTTCCTTTGACACGTGTGTCAAGCTTTCGTCCTTGTGCAATACGATGAAAAGTGTTAGAATGAGAAACATAGAAGGAAATAACAAACAAATGAAATCAACAACAGAAGTCAGTCGTGCATTCGTGGTTACAGCAGCAATGGACCTTACCACGTGGGAGATTATAGCTACCTGCGTGACATCCGAGTCCAAGAAAATCAACAATGTGGAATGGCTTACTTGGATAATTGTTCATTAAACAAAAAGAAGGGAATAAGAACAGTCCCTTATACCAAAGTGGTTTCCTTAGACACGTGTGTCAAGCTTTCGTCCCTGTGCAATACGATGAAAAGTGTTAGAATGAGAAACATAGAAGGAAATAACAAACAAATGAAATCAACAACAGAAGTCAGTCGTGCATTTGTGGTTACAGCAGCAATTGACCTTACCACGTGGTAGATTATAGCTACCTGCGTGACATCCGAGTCCAAGAAAATCAACAATGTGGAATGGCTTACTTGGATAATTGTTTATTAAACAAAAAGAAGGGAATAAGAACAGTCCCTTATACCAAAGTGGTTTCCTCAGACACGTGTGTCAAGCTTTCGTACCTGTACAATACGATGAAAAGTGTTAGAATGAGAAACATAGAAGGAAATAACAAACAAATGAAATCAACAACAGAAGTCAGTCGTGCATTTGTGGTTACAGCAGCAATTGACCTTACCACGTGGCAGATCATAGCTACCCGCGTGTCATCCGAGTCCAAGAAAATCAACAATGTGGAATGGCCTACTTGGAAAATTGTTGATTAAACAAAAAAAAAAAATAAGAACAGTCCCTTATACCGAAGTGGTTTCCTTAGACACGTGTGTCAAGCTTTCGTCCCTGTGCAATACGATGAAAAGTGTTAGAATGAGAAACATAGAAGGAAATAACAAACAAATGAAATCAACAACAGAAGTCAGCCGTCCAATTGTGGTTACAGCAGCAATTGACCTTACCACGTGGCAGATCATAGCTACCCGCGTGTCATCCGAGTCCAAGAAAATCAACAATGTGGAATGGCCTACTTGGATAATTGTTCATTAAACAAAAAGAAGGGAATAAGAACAGCCTCTTATACCAAAGTGGTTTCCTTAGACACGTGTGTCAAGCTTTCGTCCCTGTGCAATACGATGAAAAGTGTTAGAATGAGAAACATAGAAGGAAATAACAAACAAATGAAATCAACAACAGAAGTCAGTCGTGCATTTGTGGTTACAGCAGCAATTGACCTTACCACGTGGGAGATTATAGCTACCTGCGTGACATCCGAGTCCAAGAAAATCAACAATGTGGAATGGCTTACTTGGATAATTGTTCATCAAAAAGCAGAAAGGGAATAAGAATAGTCCCTTATACCAATGTGGTTTCCTTAGACACGTGTGTCAAGCTTTCGTCCCTGTGCAATACGATGAAAAGTGTTAGAATGAGAAACATTGAAGGAAATAACAAACGAATGAAATCAACAACAGAAGCCAGCCGTTCATTTGAGGTTAGAGCAGCAATTGACCTTACCACGTGGGAAATTATAGCTTCCTGCGTGACATTTGCGTCCAAGAAAAACAAGAATGTGGAAGGCTTACTTGGATAATTGATCATCAAACGAAAAAAAAAGGGAATAAGAACAGTCCCTTATACCAAAGTGGTTTCCTTCGACACGTGTCACAAGCTTTCGCCCCTCAGCAATACGATGAAAAGTGTTAGAATGAAAACATTGAAGGAAATAACAAACAAATGAAATCAACAACAGAAGTCAGTCGTGCATTTTTAGTTACAGCAGCAATTGACCTTACCACGTGGGAGATTATTGCTACCTGCGTGTCATCCGAGTTCAAGATAATCAACAATGTGGAATGGCTTACTTGGATAATTGATCATTATACAGAAAGAAGGGAATAAGAACAGTCCCTTATACCAATGTGGTTTCCATAGACACGTGTGTCAAGCTTTCGTCCCTGTGCAATACGATGAGAAGTGTTAGAATGAGAAACATTGAAGGAAATAACAAACAAATGAAATCAACAACAGAAGTCAGCCGTCCAATTGTGGTTACAGCAGCAATTGACCTTACCACGTGGGAGATTATAGCAACCCGCGTGTCATCCGAGTCCAAGAAAATCAACAATGTGGAATGGCTTACTTGGATAATTGTTAATTAAACAAAAAGTAGGGAATAAGAACAGTCCCTTTTACCAATGTGATTTCCTTAGACACGTGTGTCAAGCTTTCGTCCCTGTGCAATACGATGAGAAGTGTTAGAATGAGAAACATTGAAGGAAATAACAAACAAATGAAATCAACAACAGAAGTCAGTCGTGCATTTGTAGTTTCAGCAGCAATTGACCTTACCACGTGGTAGATTATAGCTACCTGCGTGACATCCGAGTCCAAGAAAATCAACAATGTGGAATGGCTCACTTGGATAATTGTTCATTAAACAAAAAGAAGGGAATAAGAACAGTCCTTTATACCAAAGTGGTTTCCTCAGACACGTGTGTCAAGCTTTCGTCCCTGTGCAATACGATGAAAAGTGTTAAAATGAGAAACATTGAAGGAAAAAACAAACGAATGAAATCAACAACAGAAGTCAGTCGTGCATTTGTGGTTACAGCAGCAATTGACCTTACCGCGTGGGAGATTATAGCTACCTGCGTGACATCCGAGTCCAAGAAAATCAACAATGTGGAATGGCCTACTTGGATAATTGTTGATTAAACAAAAAAAGGGAATAAGAACAGTCCCTTATACCAAAGTTGTTTCCTTAGACACGTGTGTCAAGCTTTCGTCCCTGTGCAATACGATGAATAGTGTTAGAATGAGAAACATAGAAGGAAATAACAAACAAATGAAATCAACAACAGAAGTCAGTCGTGCATTTGTGGTTACAGCAGCAATTGACCTTACCACGTGGGAGATTATAGCTACCTGCGTGACATCCGAGTCCAAGAAAATCAACAATATGGAATGGCTAACTTGGATAATTGTTCATTAAACAAAAAGAAGGGAATAAGAAAAGTCCCTTATACCAAAGTGGTCTCCTTAGACACGTGTGTCAAGCTTTCGTCCCTGTATAATACGATGAAAAGAGTTAGAATGAGAAACATTGAAGGAAATGACAAACAAATGAAATCAACAACAGAAGTCAGTCGTGCATTTGTGGTTACAGCAGCAATTGACCTCACCACGTGGGAGATTATAGCTACCCGCGTGTCATCCGAGTCAAAGAAAATCAACAATGTGGAATGGCTTACTTGGATAATTGTTCATTAAACAAAAAGAAGGGAATAAGAACAGTCCCTTATACCAAAGTGGTCTCCTTAGACACGTGTGTCAAGCTTTCGTCCCTGTGCAATACGATGAGAAGTGTTAGAATGAGAAACATTGAAGGAAATAACAAACAAATGAAATCAACAACAGAAGTCAGCCGTCCAATTGTGGTTACAGCAGCAATTGACCTTACCACGTGGGAGATTATAGCTACCCGTGTGTCATCCGAGTCCAAGAAAATCAACAATGTGGAATGGCTTACTTGGATAATTGTTCATCAAAAAGAAAAAAGGGAATAAGAACAGTCCTTTATTCCAATGTGATTTCTTTAGACACGTGTGTCAAGCTTTCGTCCTTGTGCAATACGATGAAAAGTGTTAGAATGAGAAACATAGAAGGAAATAACAAACAAATGAAATCAACAACAGAAGTCAGTCGTGCATTCGTGGTTACAGCAGCAATGGACCTTACCACGTGGGAGATTATAGCTACCTGCGTGACATCCGAGTCCAAGAAAATCAAAAATGTGGAATGGCTTACTTGGATAATTGTTCATCAAAAAGAAAAACGGGAATAAGAACAGTCCCTTGTGGTTTCCTTTGACACGTGTGTCAAGCTTTCGTCCCTGTGCAATACGATGAAAAGTGTTAGAATGAGAAACATAGAAGGAAATAACAAACAAATGAAATCAACAACAGAAGTCAGTCGTGCATTTGTGGTTACAGCAGCAATTGACCTTACCACGTGGGAGATTATAGCTACCTGCGTGACATCCGAGTCCAAGAAAATCAAAAATGTGGAATGGCTTACTTGGATAATTGTTCATCAAAAAGAAAAACGGGAATAAAAACAGTCCCTTGTGGTTTCCTTAGACACGTGTGTCAAGCTTTCGTCCCTGTGCAATACGATGAAAAGTGTTAGAATGAGAAACATAGAAGGAAATAACAAACAAATGAAATCAACAACAGAAGTCAGTCGTGCATTTGTGGTTACAGCAGCAATTGACCTTACCACGTGGGAGATTATAGCTACCTGCGTGACATCCGAGTCCAAGAAAATCAAAAATGTGGAATGGCTTACTTGGATAATTGTTCATCAAAAAGAAAAACGGGAATAAGAACAGTCCCTTGTGGTTTCCTTAGACACGTGTGTCAAGCTTTCGTCCCTGTGCAATACGATGAAAAGTGTTAGAATGAGAAACATAGAAGGAAATAACAAACAAATGAAATCAACAACAGAAGTCAGTCGTGCATTTTTGGTTACAGCAGCAATTGACCTTACCACGTGGGAGATTATAGCTAGCTGCGTGACATCCCAGTTCAAGAAAATCAACAATGTGGAATGGCTTACTTGGAAAATTGTTCATCAAAAAGAAAAAACGGAATAAGAACAGTCCCTTATACCAATGTGGTTTCCATAGACACGTGAGTCAAGCTTTCGTCCCTGTGCAATACGATGAAAATTGTTAGAATGAGAAACATAGAAGGAAAAAACAAACAAATGAAATCAACAACAGAAGTCAGTCGTGCATTTGTGGTTACAGCAGCAATTGACCTTACCACGTGGGAGATTATAGCTAGCTGCGTGATATCCCAGTTCAAGAAAATCAACAATGTGGAATGGCTTACTTGGATAATTGTTCATCAAAAAGAAAAGACGGAATAAGAACAGTCCCTTATACCAATGTGGTTTCCATAGACACGTGTGTCAAGCTTTCGTCCCTGTGCAATACGATGAAAATTGTTAGAATGAGAAACATAGAAGGAAAAAACAAACAAATGAAATCAACAACAAAAGTCAGTCGTGCATTTGTGGTTACAGCAGCAATTGACCTTACCACGTGGGAGATTATAGCTACCTGCGTGACATCCGAGTCCAAGGAAATCAAAAATGTGGAATGGCTTACTTGGATAATTGTTCATCAAAAAGAAAAACGGGAATAAGAACAGTCCCTTGTGGTTTCCTTAGACACGTGTGTCAAACTTTCGTTCCTGTGTAATACGATGAAAAGTGTTAGAATGAGAAACATAGAAGGAAATAACAAACAAATGAAATCAACAACAGAAGTCAGTCGTGCATTTGTGGTTACAGCAGCAATTGACCTTACCACGTGGGAGATTATAGCTAGCTGCGTGACATCCCAGTTCAAGAAAATCAACAATGTGGAATGACTTACTTGGATAATTGTTCATCAAAAAGAAAAGACGGAATAAGAACAGTCCCTTATACCAATGTGGTTTCCATAGACACGTGTGTCAAGCTTTCGTCCCTGTGCAATACGATGAAAATTGTTAGAATGAGAAACATAGAAGGAAAAAACAAACAAATGAAATCAACAACAAAAGTCAGTCGTGCATTTGTGGTTACAGCAGCAATTGACCTTACCACGTGGGAGATTATAGCTACCTGCGTGACATCCGAGTCCAAGAAAATCAACAATGTGGAATGGCTTATTTGGATAATTGTTCATTAAAAAAAAGAAGGGAATAAGAACAGTTCCTCATAACAAAGTGGGAGATTATAGCTACCTGCGTGACATCCGAGTCCAAGGAAATCAAAAATGTGGAATGGCTTACTTGGATAATTGTTCATCAAAAAGAAAAACGGGAATAAGAACAGTCCCTTGTGGTTTCCTTAGACACGTGTGTCAAGCTTTCGTCCCTGTGCAATACGATGAAAAGTGTTAGAATGAGAAACATAGAAGGAAATAACAAACAAATGAAATCAACAACAGAAGTCAGTCGTGCATTTGTGGTTACAGCAGCAATTGACCTTACCACGTGGGAGATTATAGCTAGCTGCGTGACATCCCAGTTCAAGAAAATCAACAATGTGGAATGGCTTACTTGGATAATTGTTCATCAAAAAGAAAAGACGGAATAAGAACAGTCCCTTATACCAATGTGGTTTCCATAGACACGTGTGTCAAGCTTTCGTCCCTGTGCAATACGATGAAAATTGTTAGAATGAAAAACATAGACGGAAAAAAAAAAAATTGAAGTCAACAACAGAAGTCAGTCGTGCATTTGTGGTTACAGCAGCAATTGACCTTACCACGTGGGAGATTATAGCTAGCTGCGTGACATCCCAGTTCAAGAAAATCAACAATGTGGAATGGCTTACTTGGATAATTGTTCATTAAACAAAAAGAAGGGAATAAGAACAGTTCCTTATACCAAAGTGGTTTCCTTTGACACGTGTGTCAAGCTTTCGTCCCTGTGCAATACGATGAAAAGTGTTAGAATGAGAAACATTGAAGAAAATAACAAACGAATGAAATCAACAACAGATGTCAGTCGTGCATTTGTGGTTACAGCAGCAATTGACCTTACCACGTGGGAGATTATAGCTACCTGCGTGACATCCGAGTCCAAGGAAATCAAAAATGTGGAATGGCTTACTTGGATAATTGTTCATCAAAAAGAAAAGACGGAATAAGAACAGTCCCTTATACCAATGTGGTTTCCATAGACACGTGTGTCAAGCTTTCGTCCCTGTGCAATACGATGAAAATTGTTAGAATGAGAAACATAGAAGGAAAAAACAAACAAATGAAATCAACAACAAAAGTCAGTCGTGCATTTGTGGTTACAGCAGCAATTGACCTTACCACGTGGGAGATTATAGCTACCTGCGTGACATCCGAGTCCAAGAAAATCAACAATGTGGAATGGCTTATTTGGATAATTGTTCATCAAAAAGAAAAAAGGGAATAAGAACAGTTCCTCATACCAAAGTGGTTTCCTTAGACACGTGTGTCAAGCTTTCGTCCCTGTGCAATACGATGAAAAGTGTTAGAATGAGAAACATTGAAGGAAATAACAAACAAATGAAATTAACAACAGAAGTCAGCCGTCCAATTGTGGTTACAGCAGCAATTGACCTTACCACGTGGGAGATTATAGCTACCTGCGTGACATCCGAGTCCAAGGAAATCAAAAATGTGGAATGGCTTACTTGGATAATTGTCCATCAAAAAGAAAAACGGGAATAAGAACAGTCCCTTGTGGTTTCCTTCGACACGTGTGTCAAGCTTTCGTCCCTGTGCAATACGATGAAAAGTGTTAGAATGAGAAACATAGAAGGAAATAACAAACAAATGAAATCAACAACAGAAGTCAGTCGTGCATTTGTGGTTACAGCAGCAATTGACCTTACCACGTGGGAGATTATAGCTAGCTGCGTGACATCCCAGTTCAAGAAAATCAACAATGTGGAATGGCTTACTTGGATAATTGTTCATCAAAAAGAAAAAATGGAATTAGAACAGTCCCTTATACCAATGTGGCTTCCTTAGACACGTAGGTCAAGCTTTCGTTCCTGTGTAATACGATGAAAAGAGTTAGAATGAGAAACATTGAAGGAAATAACAAACAAATGAAATCAACAACAGAAGTCAGTCGTGCATTTGTGGTTACAGCAGCAATTGTCCTTACCACGTGGGAGATTATGTCTGATTGTAAACACATGAAAACTTCTTTGAAAACTCAATTGAAATTTGATTTAACAAAAGAGAGTTGTAATGAACCATATAACCATATAAGAAATTAATAGGTTTATTAATGTCTTCAGCAGTATTAACTAATCCTGATAAAGCATACTCTGTTAATCTCTTGATTCAATTTAATAATTATCTTATTATTGAACACTGGAAAAGTGCAAAACTCATTTCAACATGCAAGTAAAAAAAGATCATCGTTCAATGTTCACTTCAGGACCTGCGTTCAGTATTTGAAATGACTGCCTCGGTAATAAGACTTATAATGTCTGGAAGAATGTCTTCCTCAAAATAATAGTCATATATGATATGATGCATAAGTCCAAATTTGATTAATTCACATCTGAATTGAATTCTTTTTCAGAAATATTCAGTATGAACGGCAAATAATATTATGATAACAGGGTATATATAGTTGAAGTTATTTTTATGAAAGATTTCACAACGATTTGACTCATTCATTATAAATTCAACAGATTATTAACAATTAACATTATAAAATTTTGATTTGCACTCAAATTCTTCAAAGACGGATTGGTCACTTATATTTTTGCACTCTTCTGTCTTAAAAGTGTATATTTTAGATATTCAAAAAACACATGGAAATTTTTGAATGTCATCTGACTAACTTGGCTCTTTTTTTCAGTAATAAAGCCAATTGTGAATTATCTATGGAGAGTTTTTCTATCTGTTTAAAACTGTTTCATAGTAGCACAACTTTTACTTCAATCCAAGACTGAATTGATGAATGAAGCTTCTGTTCTCTTTTGTTGTTCAATCTGCTGTCGCAATAGATTCATTTTCTCACGAATGAGAATGTAGTTTTATAGTTCGTGGAAAATAAATGAAAAATGCCTGAAATAAAGTAACATTCATCCAACTGAATCAATAATACAAACCCTTTAAACAAACCTGAACTGAGGAAAATGCATTCGATGACAACAATGTTCATTTCCAAATTTGACAAATATCTATCGAATTTTTGATTCGCCGAAGACTTTGCATTTTATCTGTCGGCATTTATTTAAATATTAAATAACAATTTTGAAAACTGCAAACTTTCTCAAGAACTTTCATATATCGAAATGGAATATTTATTATTAACATGACACTGACAGTCAAATATGGGACAAAGAAATATGGGACTTGAAATGTCAAAATAATCCGAAACACCCCGTATACTCGAAAACCGCGAAGAGAATCGAAGGTTTGGGATTTTTCCCGGGATCTCCAGACGATTTTGAGGGGGGTCTAATTCTTGACATTTTTACTCTAGATGGTCCCGTTTGGGCTGTGATTTTACGTTTAAAATTTGCCGAAATGTCACAAGCAGTTTTATATATTATAGGTTCAAAATCTAAAGTCAGTGATAAAGTTTGAAATTATATGTCAACCATTTGAATCTCTAGGCAAAATTTCGGCTTGATTGGAATCATAGAGAATATAGTTTATCGAAAAAAACAGTAACAGAGAACTTAGTTGAACAAGAGAACTCGTAAGTGAACTAGGTAAAGGACTGCTCTAACACATTTCCAGCATATTTTGGGCACTCATTGCCCGAACAGATCGCTCTATCATTTCGTTTTGATGTCAATTAATATTCTGTTGTGCTAATCCAGTCCGGTCCAATAACTCATCCTCGAAGGAAATTCATTAGAAGATGTTTCTTGGTCAGCTGCTTTGATCCAACAGTCTACAACAGTTTAAAAGAAAGATAAGAACTCCCAAATGGAATGACCTAGAAATTTTGAATTCTCGGTGAATTCCTGTGTTCAATCGAGCAACATGTAACTACGGGTTCCGTTAATAGGGCGGCTCGAAATTTTATTTTCCTAATAATTTCCAAATTACCAAACAATCTCAATGAAATTTTGAAATTTTAAACTTAATTTCGAAGGAACATCTTCACTTCATCAGATTCATAGTATAGGTATCATATTGATAATAGAAAATCAAAATGAATATATTGTTTTCACAAATTTTCAAGTAAAGTTCTTATATATTCATATATACTCTTTTTGTTGAGATAAAGAATAACTGGATCTAAATCACCAAGATTTTACATTATTGATAAACCAATATTTCTGGAAATGGAGAATCAGAAAAATTACATTCCAAACTGAAAAGTCAGGCCAGAGAACATCGATGAAGCATAACAATGCCTTCGTACTTTGCCATAAAAGGAAATCACTAAAACGGACTTCGCCTGAAGTTCTGATCATCATGTCAACTTCCGTACTTGTGTATAAGTTTCGAGATATGGAATTCTCGGTTACTTCAGATACCACTTTGTTTCGTACGGCAATCATAACTGCTTTTATAGCTGTCGTCAACTCTTCTCTGCTGGTGTAAGCTGTTGCTAAGTTGATGCAGATTTTCGTGTTATTTTTTGTAAACTGCATAAGCCTATGAACCGAACTGTAAAGTTTCACGTCGAGCATTTTTGAATTTCCAATAATGCGGATGCAGGTACCCTTTGCCACTAAAAGGTCTGTCTGTTCCTCAATTTTCTTTCTTACTAAATCCATTAGGTAATCGACTTCATCTTCTGTTCGTTTGAAATTTTCAATACTAAACACATAAACTGTTACTTCTTTGATTCCAAAATTGGTACATACTGAAATTATTTCACTCAATTTTGATGTGCCATCATTGTAACCTTTCGCTCTCTTGATATTCTTCTTTTCAGAATATCTTCGATTACCGTCCATGATGATACCAACGTGGCTTGGAATTGGTCCACATTTCAGAATATTGAAAACTAAAATTTGTAAAAGATGTAAAAATTCACTTATCAAGAACCGCATTTTGATAAAGATATGTATGCGGAAATGTCAACTGCTCCTACTGAATCATGTCTACAATTTTGAAATGTAATCGAAATCAATCAACATAAAATTGGCAATTAGTTTTTAATGATCAGAATTTAATACTACAACAATTTCTCATCAACATCAAAGTAATAATATGAACATGATGTATTATTTTCTTTTGAAGGAGAAGTCACCTCATAATTCGATATACACATGCTGACTGTATACATACAGCCAGCCTGCCTCCTCTACGAATCCTTCTACAATTATAGTTTCGGCCTGCTTCCTTGGAATATCAAAAAGAGGTTTTTACCCATTTATTTTAGGCTATTATTTTGATCGCCTCACTTCGGGCCTGTGGGAGAGCAGCATTTCATTGACCAGAAGAGAGCTATAATTTTTCTCTCCGAAAAAAAGCGAGGATCGTGCACGTTCCGTTTAAATAATCGGAACTCATTTGATTTCCTTTTCTTGAAGTGTATCGGAGCTGTGGCATACTCCTATCACTAGATTACAGCACTATTATGCAGAGCTCGCCATTGATACCCAAATAAGGGATTAGAGACTAATACAAATTTCCACCCGCAGTTCATGGAGAATTATTCAAAGTGGAGCTGTTTCAGTCATAATGAATATCAAAGATAATCATTCAAAATAATACCTATTGGAATAAATTAAAGGATCAAAATAAAATTGGAAATTGTTAGTTTTTCGAATGGCTGTATTTTCGACAACAATATTTTATTTTTTGAAAATTCGATCGAATGAAACAGCAAAATCACTTCATGGATTGAAATTCTCTAGGATTTTTGTGGTGATATTGAACTGAAAAAAGCATACTTAACATTGATGGTTTTTTCGATATTTTCAATTCAGCGCTTGATTATCCAAACATTTTCCGAAAGCCCTTTTTTATCAACTTTCCAAATAAATGTAAAGAACGAAAAGAATTTTTTTCTGAAAATGCAATGGCTACTTCTAGTAGAGAATTCATTCAAGGTTTTAAAATATCCCTCAATTTGCAATGCAATAATTGATTAGTGAAATATTGAAGGTTAAAGACGAAAAGGCCCTTTTCAATTCAGTTCGATATTTCAGCGAGAGGTGCTCGCATCGAAATTTTGAAAGAAGTATTTCGAAGCTGAATGAGCAAGTTATCTCATCGATATAGTGGTTGAGTTGAAAAAAAAAATTTCCACGTCTGTAAGCCAAAAAATTCAGCAGAAATTTTAAAAACTGTATTCATTAGAATTGAGTGATACACGTTGCTTGAAGAATTTTTTCAACATGAGATCTCTAAACTATAAACTTCAAGCTTCAAAAAGTTTTTTTTTCAAATTGAAATACGACCATTGTTATCGAAAATACAGCCATTCAAAAAACCGCTAGAAAATTCGAATTTTATTTTGATTTCAGATATTTCAGATTGATGATGATACAGAAAAAAGTACAGCAGAACTTCATAGAAAAGAACTAATTCGAAATATCTATGAACGATCAGCTGTCCAAATGAGAACCTTAGAGGACGTGTTAGTGATTTGCTGTCGTTTCAGCCATATTCAGTGATTGCCAAAAACACATTACGAAATATACTGAATGACAAAGAAACTGCAACACCCAGTGGGGGCTGTTTGAATTCGAATTTTTTTTTTTTAAACATAGATAGTATAGCAAGGAGTAAATGATTGAAATTTGAAGAAAAAAACGAAAGGTTCACAGTTCTTTTCAATAAATTTGTTAAAAATGTGTTTGTCCACGGCGATTTTCCATCCTTTTCCCAACACGTCTCGGAATTGATTCAATAAGATAGTCTATTTCTTCTTGAGGAATACTATTCCAAGCTACCTGTATTTCATATCTTGGAGTCGCAAAAGTCCGCCGGAGAAGCTAGGGTAAATTTCCAAGTCTTCTACCCATGATGTCCCAAACATGCTATATAAGCGAAAAATCAGGGAATCTGATTTATCCCCTTTTAAAACACGAATATCTCCGTCAGAAAAAACAATGGATAATCCTGACATTTCAACCTTCTTAACTGAAAGTGAATTCTTTCTAGCTAAAGGTACATGGAATACATCATTTAAAACACAACTATGAGTAGAATTTCCATTCTTCATTTCTGCCTTGATTGTACCAATTCCAACAGCTTCCATGGATTCACCATCTTTCACCGTCACACGTGTCTAAAGAAACCCCTTTGATATAAGGGACTGTTCTTATTCCCTTTTTCTTCGTTTAATGAACAATTATCCAAAAAAGCCATACCACATTGTTGTTTACTTGGACTCGCATGTCACGCAGGTAGCTTTAACTTTCCACGTGGTGAAGTCAATTGCTGCTGTAACCACCAATGGACGGCTGACTTCTGTTGTTGATTTCATTTGTTTGTTATTTCCTTCAATGTTACTTATTCTTACACTTTTTATCGTATTGCAGAGGGACGAAAGCCTGACACACGTGTCTAGAAAAACCACTTTGGTATAAGGGACAGTTCTTATTCCCTTTTTTTTTTAATGAACAATTATCCAAGTAAGCCATTCCACATTGTTGTTTTCTTGGACTCGGATGTCACGCAGGAAGCAACAACTTCCCAAGTGGTAAGTTCAATTGCTGCTGTAACCACGAATGGATAGCTGAATTTTGTTGTTGATTTCATTTGTTGGTTATTTCCTTCAATGTTGCTTACTCTGACAATTTTTATCTTATTGTAGATGGGCGAAATCCCGACACACGTATCTAAGGAAACCACTTTGGTATGAGAGACTGTTCTAATTCCCTTTTTTTTCGTTTAATGAACAATTATCCAAGTAAGCCATTCCACATTGTTGTTTTCTTGGATTCGGATGTCACGCAGGTAGCTACAACTTTACACGTGGTTAGGTCAATTGCTGCTGTAACAACAAATGGACGGCTGACTTATGTTGTTGATTTCATTTGTTTGTTATTTCCTTCAATGTTGCTTAATCTTACACTTTTCATCTTATTGCAGAGGGGCCAAATTCCGACACACGTTTCTAAGGAATCAACTTTGCTTTGGGGGACTGTGTTTATTCCCTTTTTCTTCGTTTAATGAACAATTATCCAAGTAAGCCATACCACATTGTTGTTTTCTTGGACTCGGATGTCACGCACGTAGCTATTACTTCCCACGTGGTAAGGTCAATTGCTGCTGTTACCACCAATGGACGGCTGACTTCTGTTGTTGATTTCATTTGTTCGTTATTTCCTTCAATGTTGCTTATTCCTACACTTTTTATCGTATTGTAGAGGAGCGGAATCCCGACACACGTGTCTAGGGAAACCACTTTGCTTTGGGGGACTGTGCTTATTCCTTTTTTCTCATTTAAAGAACAATTATCCAAGTAAGCCATTCCACATTGTTGTTTCCTTGGACTCGGATGTCACGCAGGTAGCTTCAACTTCCAACGTGTTAAGGTCAATTGCTGCTGTAACCGCCAATGGACGGCTGACTTCTGTTGTTGATTTCATTTGTTTGTTATTTCCTTCAATGTTACTTATTCTAACACTATTAATCGCATTGCAGAGAAACAATATACCGACACACGTGTCTAAGGAAACCACTTTGCTTTGGGGGACTGTGCTTATTCCCTTTTTCTTCGTTTAATGAACAATTATCCAAGTAAGCCATTCCACATTGTTGTTTTCTTGGACTCGGATGTCACGCAGGTAGCTCCAACTTTCCACGTGGTAAGGTCAATTGCTGCTGTAACCGCCAATGGACGGCTGACTTCTGTTGCTGATTTCATTTGTTGGTTATTTCCTTTAATGTTGCTTACTCTGACACTTTTTATCGCATTGCAGAGGGGCGATATACCGACACACGTGTCTAAGGAAACCACTTTGCTTTGGGGGACTGTGCTTATTTCCTTTTTCTTCGTTTAATGAACAATTATCCAAGTAAGCCATTCCACATTGCTGTTTACTTGGACTTGGATGTCACGCAGGTAGCTTTAACTTCCCACGTGGTAAGGTCAATTGCTGCTGTAACCACCAATGGAATGCTGAATTCTGTTGTTGATTTCATTTGTTTGTTATTTACTTCAATGTTGTTTACTCTACCAATTTTTATCTTATTGTAAAAGAGCGGAATCCCGACACACGTGTCTAAGGAAACCACTTTGGTATAAGGCACTGTTCTTATTCCCTTTTTTTCTGTTCAATGAACAATCATCCAAGAAAGCCATTCATGTCTAAGCCATTCGCCACACGTTGTTTTCTTGGACTCGGATGTCACGCAGGTAGTTTCAACTTTCCACGTGGTAAGGTCAATTGCTGCTGTAACCACCATTGGATGGCTGACTTCTGTTGTTGATTTCATTTGTTTGTTATTTCCTTCAACGTTACTTATTCTAACACTTTTTATCGTATTGCAGAAGGACGAAAGCTTGACACACGAGTCTTTGCTTTGAGGGCCTGTACTCAACTCATTTTTCTTTGTTTAATGAAAAATTATCCAAGTAAGCCATTCCACATTGTTGTTTTCTTGTACTCGGATGTCACGCAGGTAGCTATAACTTCCCACGTGTTAAGGTCAATTGCTGCTGTAACCACCAATGGACGGCTGACTTCTGTTGTTGATTTCATTTGTTTGTTATTTCTTTCGATGTTGTTTACTCTAACACTTTTTATCTTATTGTGAAAGTGCGAAATCCCGACACACGTGTCTAAAGAAACCACTTTGCTATAAGGGACTGTTCTTATTCCCTTTTTTTCTGTTTAATGAACAATCCTTGTTTCTTATTCTAACACTTTTTTTATTATAGCAGAGGGACGGAATCCCGACACACGTGTCTAGGGAAACCACTTTGCTTTGGGGGACTGTGCTCATTTCCTTTTTCTCATTTAATGAACAATTATCCAAGTAAGCCATTCCACATTGTTGTTTTCTTAAACTCGGATGTCACGCAGGCAGCTTCAACTTTCCACGTGGCAAGGTCAATTGCTGCTGTAACCACCAATAGACGGCTGACTTCTGTTGTTGATTTCATTTGTTTGTTATTTCCTTCAATGTTACTTATTCTTACACTTTTAATCTCATTGCAGAGGGGTGAAATCCCGACAAACGTGTCTAGGGAAACCACTTTGCTTTGGGGGACTGTGCTTATTCCCTTTTTCTTCGTTCAATGAACAATTATCCAAGTAAGCCATTCCACATTGTTGTTTTCTTGGACTCGGACGTCACGCAGGTAGCTTCAACTTCCAACGTGGTAAGGTCAATTGCTGTTGTTTGTTATTTCCTTCGATGTTGCATATTCTAACTTTTTTATCATATTGCAAAGGGGCGGAATCCCGACACACGTGTATAGGGAAACCACTTTGCTTTGGGGGACTGTGCTTATTTCCTTTTTCTCATTTAATGAACAATTATCCAAGTAAGCCATTCCACATTGTTGTTTTCTTGGACTCGGATGTCACGCAGGTAGCTTCAACTTTCCACGTGGTAAGGTCAATTGCTGCTGTAACCGCCAATGGAGGGCTGACTTCTGTTGCTGATTTCATTTGTTGGTTATTTCCTTTAATGTTGCTTACTCTGACACTTTTCATCGCATTGCAGAGGGGCGATATACCGACACACGTGTCTAAGGAAACCACTTTGCTTTGGGGGACTGTGCTTTTTCCCTTTTTCTTCGTTTAATGAACAATTATCCAAGTAAGCCATTCCACATTGCTGTTAACTTGGACTTGGATGTCACGCAGCTTGACACACGAGTCTTTGCTTTGAGGGCCTGTACTCAATTCATTTTTCTTTGTTTAAAGAAAAATTATCCAATTAAGCCATTCCACATTGTTGTTTTCTTGTACTCGGATGTCACGCAGGTAGCTATAAATTCCCACGTGTTAAGGTCCATTGCTGCTGTAACCACCAATGGACGGCTGACTTCTGTTGTTGATTTCATTTGTTTGTTATTTCTTTCAATGTTGTTTACTCTAACACTTTTTATCTTATTGTGAAAGAGCGAAATCCCGACACACGTGTCTGAAGAAACCACTCTGCTATAAGGGACTGTTCTTATTCCCTTTTTTTTTGTTTAATGAACAATCATCCAAGTAAGCCATTCATGTCTAAGCCATTCGCCACACGTTGTTTTCTTGGACTCGGATGTCACGCAGATAGCTTTAACTTTCCACGTGGTAAGGTCAATTGCTGCTGTAACCACCAATGGACGGCTGACTCCTGTTGTTGATTTCATTTGTTTGTTATTTCCTTCAATGTTACTTATTCTAACACTTTTTATCGTATTGCAGAGGGGCGAAATCCCGACACACGTGTCTAGGGAAACCACTTTGCTTTGGGCGACTGTGCTTATTCCCTATTTCTCATTTAATGAACAATTATCCAAGTAAGCCATTCCACATTGCTGTTTACTTGGACTCGGATGTCACGCAGGTAGCTTTAACTTCTCACGTGGTAAGGTCAATTGCTGCTGTAACCACCAATGGACGGCTGAATTCTGTTGTTGATTTCATTTGTTTGTTATTTACTTCAATGTTGTTTACTCCTACACTTTTTATCTTATTGTAAAAGAGCGGAATCCCGACACACGTGTCTAAGGAAACCACTATGGTATAAGGCACTGCTCTTATTCCCTTTTTTTCTGTTCAATGAACAATCATCCAAGAAAGCCATTCATGTCTAAGCCATTCGCCACACGTTGTTTTCTTGGACTCGGATGTCACGCAGGTAGCTTTAACTTTCCACGTGGTAAGGTCAATTGCTGCTGTAACCACCATTGGTTGGCTGACTTCTGTTGTTGATTTCATTCGTTTGTTATTTCCTTCAATGTTACTTATTCTAACACTTTTTATCGTATTGCAGAAGGACGAAAGCTTGACACACGTGTCTTTGCTTTGAGGGCCTGTACTCAACTCATTTTTCTTTGTTTAATGAAAAATTATGCAAGTAAGCCATTCCACATTGTTGTTTTCTTGTACTCGGATGTCACGCAGGTAGCTATAACTTCCCACGTGTTAAGGTCAATTGCTGCTGTAACCACCAATGGACGGCTGAATTCTGTTGTTGATTTCATTTGTTTGTTATTAACTTCAATGTTGTTTACTCTTACACTTCTCATCTTATTGTAAAAGAGCGGAATCCTCACACACGTGTCTAAGTAAACCACTTTGGTATAAGGCACTGTTCTTATTCCCTTTTTTTCTGTTCAATGAACAATCATCCAAGTAAGCCTTTCATGTCTAAGCCATTCGCCACACGTTGTTTTCTTGGACTCGGATGTCACGCAGGTAGCTTTAACTTTCCACGTGGTAAGGTCAATTGCTGCTGTAACCACCAATGGACGGCTGACTTCTGTTGTTGATTTCATTTGTTTGTTATTTCCTTCAATGTTTCTTATTCTTACACTTTCTATCGTATTGCAGAAGGACGAAAGCTTGACACACGAGTCTTTGCTTTGAGGGCCTGTACTCAACTCATTTTTCTTTGTTTAATGAAAAATTATCCAAGTAAGCCATTCCACATTGTTGTTTTCTTGTACTCGGATGTCACGCAGGTAGCTATAACTTCCCACGTGTTAAGGTCAATTGCTGCTGTAACCACCAATGGACGGCTGACTTCTGTTGTTGATTTCATTTGTTCGTTATTTCATTCAATGTTGTTAACTCTTACACTTTTTATCTTATTGTGAAAGAGCGAAATCCCGACACACGTGTCTAAAGAAACCACTCTGCTATAAGGGACTGTTCTTATTTCCTTTTTTTCTGTTTAATGAACAATCATCCAAGTATGCCATTCATGTCTAAGCCATTCGCCACAGGTTGTTTTCTTGGACTCGGATGTCACGCAGATAGCTTTAACTTTCCACGTGGTAAGGTCAATTGCTGCTGTAACCACCAATGGACGGCTGACTTCTGTTGTTGATTTCATTTGTTTGTTATTTCCTTCAATGTTACTTAATCTAACACTTTTTATCGTATTGCAGAGGGGCGAAATCCCGACACACGTGTCTAGGGAAACCACTTTGCTTTGGGGACTGTGCTTATTCCCTTTTTCTTCGTTCAATGAACAATTATCCAAGTAAGCCATTCCTAATTGTTGTTTTCTTGGACTCGGATGTCACGCAGGTAGCTTCAACTTCCAACGTGGTAAGGTCAATTGCTGTTGTTTGTTATTTCCTTCGATGTTGCTTATTCTAACACTTTTTATCTTATTGGAGAGGGGCGGAATCCCGACACACGTGTCTAGGGAAACCACTTTGCTTTGGGGGACTGTGCTTATTTCCTTTTTCTCATTTAATGAACAATTATCCAAGTAAGCCATTCCACATTGTTGTTTTCTTGGACTCGGATGTCACGCAGGTAGCTTCAACTTTCCACGTGGTAAGGTCAATTGCTGCTGTAACCGCCAATGGACGGCTGACTTCTGTTGCTGATTTCATTTGTTGGTTATTTCCTTTGATGTTGCTTACTCTGACACTTTTCATCGCATTGCAGAGGGGCGATATACCGACACACGTGTCTAAGGAAACCACTTTGCTTTGGGGGACTGTGCTTATTCCCTTTTTCTTCGTTTAAAGAACAATTATCCAAGTAAGCCATTCCACATTGCTGTTTACTTGGACTTGGATGTCACGCAGCTTGACACACGAGTCTTTGCTTTGAGGGCCTGTACTTAACTCATTTTTCTTTGTTTAAAGAAAAATTATCCAAGTATGCCATTCCACATTGTTGTTTTCTTGTACTCGGATGTCACGCAGGTAGCTATAACTTCCCACGTGTTAAGGTCAATTGCTGCTGTAACCACCAATGGACGGCTGACTTCTGTTGTTGATTTCATTCGTTTGTTATTTCTTTCAATGTTGTTTACTCTTACACTTTTTATCTTATTGTGAAAGAGCGAAATCCCGACACACGTGACTAAAGAAACCACTCTGCTATAAGGGACTGTTCTTATTCCTTTTTTTTTTGTTTAATGAACAATCATCCAAGTAAGCCATTCATGTCTAAGCCATTCGCCACACGTTGTTTTCTTGGACTCGGATGTCACGCAGATAGCTTTAACTTTCCACGTGGTAAGGTCAATTGCTGCTGTAACCACTAATGGACGGCTGACTTCTGTTGTTGATTTCATTTGTTTGTTATTTCCTTCAATGTTACTTATTCTAACACTTTTTATCGTATTGCAGAGGGGCGAAATCCCGACACACGTGTCTAGGGAAACCACTTTGCTTTGGGCGACTGTGCTTATTCCCTATTCCTCATTTAATGAACAATTATCCAAGTAAGCCATTCCACATTGCTGTTTACTTGGACTCGGATGTCACGCAGGTAGCTTTAACTTCCCACGTGTTAAGGTCAATTGCTGCTGTAACCACCAATGGACGGCTGAATTCTGTTGTTGATTTCATTTGTTTGTTATTTACTTCAATGTTGTTTACTCTTACACTTTTTATCTTATTGTAAAAGAGCGGAATCCCGACACACGTGTCTAAGGAAACCACTATGGTATAAGGCACTGTTCTTATTCCCTTTTTTTCTGTTCAATGAACAATCATCCAAGAAAGCCATTCATGTCAAAGCCATTCGCCACACGTTGTTTTCTTGGACTCGGATGTCACGCAGATAGCTTTAACTTTCCACGTGGTAAGGTCAATTGCTGCTGTAACCACCAATGGACGGCTGAATTCTGTTGTTGATTTCATTTGTTTGTTATTTACTTCAATGTTGTTTACTCTTACACTTTTTATCTTATTGTAAAAGAGCGGAATCCCGACACACGTGTCTAAGGAAACCACTATGGTATAAGGCACTGCTCTTATTCCCTTTTTTTCTGTTCAATGAACAATCATCCAAGAAAGCCATTCATGTCTAAGCCATTCGCCACACGTTGTTTTCTTGGACTCGGATGTCACGCAGGTAGCTTTAACTTTCCACGTGGTAAGGTCAATTGCTGCTGTAACCACCATTGGTTGGCTGACTTCTGTTGTTGATTTCATTCGTTTGTTATTTCCTTCAATGTTACTTATTCTAACACTTTTTATCGTATTGCAGAAGGACGAAAGCTTGACACACGTGTCTTTGCTTTGAGGGCCTGTACTCAACTCATTTTTCTTTGTTTAATGAAAAATTATGCAAGTAAGCCATTCCACATTGTTGTTTTCTTGTACTCGGATGTCACGCAGGTAGCTATAACTTCCCACGTGTTAAGGTCAATTGCTGCTGTAACCACCCATGGACGGCTGAATTCTGTTGTTGATTTCATTTGTTTGTTATTAACTTCAATGTTGTTTACTCTTACACTTCTTATCTTATTGTAAAAGAGCGGAATCCCCACACACGTGTCTAAGTAAACCACTTTGGTATAAGGCACTGTTCTTATTCCCTTTTTTTCTGTTCAATGAACAATCATCCAAGTAAGCCTTTCATGTCTAAGCCATTCGCCACACGTTGTTTTCTTGGACTCGGATGTCACGCAGGTAGCTTTAACTTTCCACGTGGTAAGGTCAATTGCTGCTGTAACCACCAATGGACGGCTGACTTCTGTTGTTGATTTCATTTGTTTGTTATTTCCTTCAATGTTTCTTATTCTTACACTTTCTATCGTATTGCAGAAGGACGAAAGCTTGACACACGAGTCTTTGCTTTGAGGGCCTGTACTCAACTCATTTTTCTTTGTTTAATGAAAAATTATCCAAGTAAGCCATTCCACATTGTTGTTTTCTTGTACTCGGATGTCACGCAGGTAGCTATAACTTCCCACGTGTTAAGGTCAATTGCTGCTGTAACCACCAATGGACGGCTGACTTCTGTTGTTGATTTCATTTGTTCGTTATTTCATTCAATGTTGTTAACTCTTACACTTTTTATCTTATTGTGAAAGAGCGAAATCCCGACACACGTGTCTAAAGAAACCACTCTGCTATAAGGGACTGTTCTTATTTCCTTTTTTTCTGTTTAATGAACAATCATCCAAGTATGCCATTCATGTCTAAGCCATTCGCCACAGGTTGTTTTCTTGGACTCGGATGTCACGCAGATAGCTTTAACTTTCCACGTGGTAAGGTCAATTGCTGCTGTAACCACCAATGGACGGCTGACTTCTGTTGTTGATTTCATTTGTTTGTTATTTCCTTCAATGTTACTTATTCTAACACTTTTTATCGTATTGCAGAGGGGCGAAATCCCGACACACGTGTCTAGGGAAACCACTTTGCTTTGGGGGACTGTGCTTATTCCCTTTTTCTTCGTTCAATGAACAATTATCCAAGTAAGCCATTCCTAATTGTTGTTTTCTTGGACTCGGATGTCACGCAGGTAGCTTC
This sequence comes from Harmonia axyridis, assembly GCF_914767665.1. NCBI lineage: Eukaryota > Metazoa > Arthropoda > Insecta > Coleoptera > Coccinellidae > Harmonia > Harmonia axyridis. The sequence goes on along the minus strand of NC_059503.1, from coordinate 49,866,061 downwards.
AACTTCCAACGTGGTAAGGTCAATTGCTGTTGTTTGTTATTTCCTTCGATGTTGCTTATTCTAACACTTTTTATCTTATTGGAGAGGGGCGGAATCACGACACACGTGTCTAGGGAAACCACTTTGCTTTGGGGGACTGTGCTTATTTCCTTTTTCTCATTTAATGAACAATTATCCAAGTAAGCCATTCCACATTGTTGTTTTCTTGGACTCGGATGTCACGCAGGTAGCTTCAACTTTCCACGTGGTAAGGTCAATTGCTGCTGTAACCGCCAATGGACGGCTGACTTCTGTTGCTGATTTCATTTGTTGGTTATTTCCTTTAATGTTGCTTACTCTGACACTTTTCATCGCATTGCAGAGGGGCGATATACCGACACACGTGTCTAAGGAAACCACTTTGCTTTGGGGGACTGTGCTTATTCCCTTTTTCTTCGTTTAAAGAACAATTATCCAAGTAAGCCATTCCACATTGCTGTTTACTTGGACTTGGATGTCACGCAGCTTGACACACGAGTCTTTGCTTTGAGGGCCTGTACTTAACTCATTTTTCTTTGTTTAAAGAAAAATTATCCAAGTATGCCATTCCACATTGTTGTTTTCTTGTACTCGGATGTCACGCAGGTAGCTATAACTTCCCACGTGTTAAGGTCAATTGCTGCTGTAACCACCAATGGACGGCTGACTTCTGTTGTTGATTTCATTCGTTTGTTATTTCTTTCAATGTTGTTTACTCTTACACTTTTTATCTTATTGTGAAAGAGCGAAATCCCGACACACGTGACTAAAGAAACCACTCTGCTATAAGGGACTGTTCTTATTCCTTTTTTTTTTGTTTAATGAACAATCATCCAAGTAAGCCATTCATGTCTAAGCCATTCGCCACACGTTGTTTTCTTGGACTCGGATGTCACGCAGATAGCTTTAACTTTCCACGTGGTAAGGTCAATTGCTGCTGTAACCACTAATGGACGGCTGACTTCTGTTGTTGATTTCATTTGTTTGTTATTTCCTTCAATGTTACTTATTCTAACACTTTTTATCGTATTGCAGAGGGGCGAAATCCCGACACACGTGTCTAGGGAAACCACTTTGCTTTGGGCGACTGTGCTTATTCCCTATTCCTCATTTAATGAACAATTATCCAAGTAAGCCATTCCACATTGCTGTTTACTTGGACTCGGATGTCACGCAGGTAGCTTTAACTTCCCACGTGGTAAGGTCAATTGCTGCTGTAACCACCAATGGACGGCTGAATTCTGTTGTTGATTTCATTTGTTTGTTATTTACTTCAATGTTGTTTACTCTTACACTTTTTATCTTATTGTAAAAGAGCGGAATCCCGACACACGTGTCTAAGGAAACCACTATGGTATAAGGCACTGTTCTTATTCCCTTTTTTCTGTTCAATGAACAATCATCCAAGAAAGCCATTCATGTCAAAGCCATTCGCCACACGTTGTTTTCTTGGACTCGGATGTCACGCAGATAGCTTTAACTTTCCACGTGGTAAGGTCAATTGCTGCTGTAACCACCATTGGATGGCTGACTTCTGTTGTTGATTTCATTTGTTTAATATTTCCTTCAATGTTACTTATTCTAACACTTTTTATCGTATTGCAGAAGGACGAAAGCTTGACACACGAGTCTTTGCTTTGAGGGCCTGTACTTAACTCATTTTTCTTTGTTTAATGAAAAATTATCCAAGTAAGCCATTCCACATTGTTGTTTTCTTGTACTCGGATGTCACGCAGGTAGCTATAACTTCCCACGTGTTAAGGTCAATTGCTGCTGTAACCACCAATGGACGGCTGACTTCTGTTGTTGATTTCATTTGTTTGTTATTTCTTTCAATGTTGTTTACTCTAACACTTTTTATCTTATTGTGAAAGAGCGAAATCCCGACACACGTGTCTGAAGAAACCACTTTGCTATAAGGGACTGTTCTTATTCCCTTTTTTTCTGTTTAATGAACAATCCTTGTTTGTTATTCTAACACTTTTTTTATTGTTGCAGAGGGACGGAATCCCGACACACGTGTCTAGGGAAACCACTTTGCTTTGGGGGACTGTGTTCATTTCCTTTTTCTCATTTAATGAACAATTATCCAAGTAAGCCATTCCACATTGTTGTTTTCTTAAACTCGGATGTCACGCAGGTAGCTTCAACTTTCCACGTGGCAAGGTCAATTGCTGCTGTAACCACCAATAGACGGCTGACTTCTGTTGTTGATTTCATTTGTTTGTTATTTCCTTCAATGTTACTTATTCTTACACTTTTAATCCCATTGCAGAGGGTCGAAATCCCGACAAACGTGTCTAGGGAAACCACTTTGCTTTGGGGGACTGTGCTTATTCCTTTTTTCTCATTTAATGAACAATTAACCAAGTAAGCCATTCCACATTGTTGTTTCCTTGGACTCGGATGTCACGCAGGTAGCTTCAACTTCCAACGTGGTAAGGTCAATTGCTGCTGTTACCACCAATGGACGGCTGACTTCTGTTGTTGATTTCATTTGTTCGATATTTCCTTCAATGTTGCTTATTCCTACACTTTTTATCGTATTGTAGGGGAGTGGAATCCCGACACACGTGTCTAAGGAATCCACTTTGCTTTGGGGGACTGTGCTTATTCCCTTTTTCTTCGTTCAATGAACAATTATCCAAGTAAGCCATTCCACATTGTTGTTTTCTTGGACTCGGATGTCACGCAGGTAGCCAAAACTTCCCACATGGTGAGGTCAATTGCTGTTGTTTGTTATTTCTTTCAATGTTGCTTATTCTAACACTTTTTATCTTATTGCAGAGGGGCGGAATCCCGACACACGTGTCTAGGGAAACCACTTTGCTTTGGGGGACTGTGCTTATTTCCTTTTTCTCATTTAATGAACAATTATCCAAGTAAGCCATTCCACATTGTTGTTTTCTTGGACTCGGATGTCACGCAGGTATCTTCAACTTTCCACGTGGTAAAGTCAATTGCTGCTGTAACCGCCAATGGACGGCTGACTTCTGTTGTTGATTTCATTTGTTTGTTATTTCCTTCAATGTTACTTACTCTAACACTTTTTATCGTATTGCAGAGGGGCGAAATACCGACACACGTGTCTAGGGAAACCACTTTGCTTTGGGCGACTGTGCTTATTCCCTATTTCTCATTTAATGAACAATTATCCAAGTAAGCCATTCCACATTGCTGTTTACTTGACTCGGATGTCACGCAGGTAGCTTTAACTTCCCACGTGGTAAGGTCAATTGCAGCTGTAACCACCAATGGACGGCTGAATTCTGTTGTTGATTTCATTTGTTTGTTATTTACTTCAATGTTGTTTACTCTTACACTTTTTATCTTATTGTAAAAGAGCGGAATCCCGACACACGTGTCTAAGGAAACCGCTTTGGTATAAGGCACTGTTCTTATTCCCTTTTTTTTTGTTTAATGAACAATCATCCAAGTAAGCCATTCATGTCTAAGCCATTCGCCACACGTTGTTTTCTTGGACTCGGATGTCACGCAGATAGCTTCAACTTTCCACGTGGTAAGGTCAATTGCTGCTGTAACCACCAATGGACGGCTGACTTCTGTTGTTGATTTCATTTGTTTGTTATTTCCTTCAATGTTACTTATTCTAACACTTTTTATCTCATTGCAGAGGGGCGAAATCCCGACACACGTGTCTAGGGAAACCACTTTGCTTTGGGAGACTGTGCTTATTCCCTATTTCTCATTTAATGAACAATTATCCAAGTAAGCCATTCCACATTGCTGTTAACTTGGACTCGGATGTCACGCAGGTAGTTTTAACTTCCCACGTGGTAAGGTCAATTGCTGCTGTAACCACCAATGGACGGCTGAATTCTGTTGTTGATTTCATGTGTTTGTTATTTGCCTGCTTTATTCCTCGGCAGTGTCGTCCTCTCAATGCTACTTTTCGGATGGTGCGTGTGTGCTTTCGTCATCAAGGTTCTCATTTTGCGTTGCAGGTTTTCCATATCTGTTTTGGTCCATGGAATGATACCGAAAGAGTATGTAAGAATTGAACATGCATATGTATTGATAGCTCTCGTGATGTTCTTGCTGTTGAGGTTTGTTTTCAAAATTTTGTTGATTCTCCTAATGAACTCAGTTGTTAAGTCTTCCTTCATTCTTTGATGGTTTATTCGTCGGTTTTGTTTCATTCCTAGGTATTTATAAAGATCGTCCGATTTCATTGCTTCTATCTCCTGTCCATTGGAGAGAGCTATCGGTTCATCTTGGATTTTTCCACGCACTACGCTAATAGTACGACACTTGTCCAATCCGAATTTCATCCCCACGTCTTCCGAAAAATTTTCCACCAGTTTGACCATAATTTGCAAGTGGTTTTTGTTGCCTGTTATAAGTTTGAGGTCATCCATGTATAGCAAATGATTGAGTGCAATATTATTTCTGTTTCCTTTCACATTGAAACCTTTTTCAGTAGCATTCAGTTGTTTAGAAAGGGGGTTCAGCGCCAAGCAGAACCATAAGGGACACAACGAATCTCCTTGGAAAATTCCCCTTTTTATTGGAATATCTTTAGTAGTTATGTTCGCTGTAGAGAGTTCGATATTCGTTCTCCAGTTGCACGTTGCATACTTCAGAAAGTTTATTGTAATTGGATCGATCTTGTATATTTCCAAAATTTTTGTCAGCCACCCATGTGGAATAGAGTCGAATGCCTTCTTATAGTCAAAATATGTCATAAAAAGATTTCTGTGTTTTTTGAAGGCTTGGTTGCATATGATGGAATCTATTATCAGCAGTTCCTAGTGCATTCTTGGAACATCCTTTCTGCTGTGATGTCATTATATTATTTGTCTCGCAATGTTTGTAGATACGAGATGCTATACATGATGTGATGATTTTATATATTGTTGGTAGACATGTAATTGGTCTGTATTTTGATGGATCCGCTGTGTGTTGCATATCCTTCGGTAAGAGGTAAGAGGTCCCTGTTGTTAAAAATTTGGGCATTTCCGTTGGATTACTTATAACATCATTTATGGTTTCAACTAGCCTGCCGTGTATACACCAAAATTTTTTCAACCAAAAGTTGTGGATTCCATCTGGGCCGGGTGATTTCCAATTGTGTGTGTTTTTCAATACTGCGTTATGCGGCATTTGTTCCATTGTCTCACAGGATTTGTCTTCATTTCTTATCCAATCAGCCTGGGAGTTGTAGGGGGTTGGTGTATCCAGTTGATCTGTCCAAAAATTCTCAATATCCTCGACGGTTGGATAACTTCCTGGTGTTGCTGACATATTATTGTTTAATCATTCTATAGAATTTTCTTTCGAAATTTTCAAAAATCATATTGTCCTGTTTTCTTCTATAGCTTTCATTGTATCTTCTGAGTCTTTCAGAGTACACACTAAGTTTTTGTTTCAGTGTGTCTAAAATTTGTTGAGCATTTTCATTGTTTGGATCATGCGTTGTATGTTGCCGGTGACGATCCATTATTATATTCACCATTTCTTGTAATCTTCTAGACGGCGAACCTTTTGCAAATTGGGTGAGCCTCCCAATTTCTTGGCGGATGCTATGAACTTTGTCTTCTAGCCGTTTTTGCCAATGTGGTTTATTTTGTTGTTTTTCTCTGGCTGGTTGCTGACTTTTAGGTTTTGGCTTCACACCTAGCACTGTTGCTATTGAAAATGCTGCACAGTATATGATGAGGTGTAATGATTCGAGATCATGGTAGTCAGAAAGATACTTGGGTATAATCTCCTTGTTGGTCATGACCAGATGAGATAGTTTCTTAGATGACCTCAATCTTGGCAGAATCGGTCGTCTCAATGGATCTGTGCCCTCAAAATCTATAACGCATCTATTCATTGTGGCAAATAATCGCTCCAGTAGTTCTCTTTGGTCTTCTTCTGGATTTACGACGGGTGCAGCATATATATTCCGTCGTTGAGCATCACTTATTGCTAACACATCTGCGTTGTTTTGTTCCTCAGAGTTCATTTGTGCATTGATGTTGTGTTGGTTTTCAGCACAATCGTAGTTTTCTTCAATTGTCGTTTCGTTGTTAGTGAGGTTCCTATTCTGTAGCCTCAGTTGGACTTCATTTTTTATGGTGTTAAGTCTCTCATCGGGTACAAGTTTATTTCTCAATATGACCCGGTATTGGTCGGCTACTCTTTGCTCAGAAACTTGAAGTTCGGGATAGTTTCTGTGGTATTCTGCAAATAATTGTTGACGGTAGCCTATTTTATCCTCTTCCATATTAGTCACTTCATAATATATGCGCAGGATCGTTTCATTCATCGAACTTGTCCATTTCATGCGTCTTCTTGGTAGACCTGCTTGGGTGAGTGCTGGTTGGGGATCCTGCGCAGCACCTTCAGCGGTCGGAGAAACTCGTGTTATTCTTCTCCTAGAATGTTGAGATTGTGGAGGCGTAGCACTTTGTTCGACAGACGCCCGTCTCCTTAACACTCTGTCACCGACGTCCTGCATACTGTCATGTCCAGCGCCAGCTCCAGACACGCCCTGACGAACCTCAGGCAGCGGCTCTATATTCCTATTTCTTAAATTCACCACCATTCATGGGTTCCTCCGTGTCGTGGAGGAGACAACCTTTGATCGCTTGAATTCTTGAGCTGCTTTCCACACGGCTTCGTCCGTTACCCTGGACAGGGACCCTTCGACAGGTTTCAGCTTCCCGGGTCAGAGAGCTCCTGGAATCTGCGGTGGGCAGGAGTCGATTCAACTCTCCTGATAGGTGAATCGCTAGAGATTCACCTACCGCTACCCTACTTATTATTATTATTATTATTATTATAATCTCCCACGTGGTAAAGGTCAATTGCTGCTGTAACCACAAATGGACGGCTGACTTCTGTTGTTGATTTCATTTGTTTGTTATTTCCTTCAATGTTTCTTATTCTAACACTTTTCATCGTATTGTACAGGGACGAAAGCTTGACACACGTGTCTGAGGAAACCACATTGGTATAAGGGACTGTTCTTATTCCCTTTTTTTTTTTGTTTATTGAACAATTATCCAAGTAAGCCATTCCACATTGTTGATTTTCGTGTGCTCGGATGTCACGCAGGTAGCTTTGATCTCCCACGTGGTAAGGTCAATTGCTGCTGTAACCACAAATGGACGGCTGACTTCTGTTGTTGATTAAATTTGTTTGTTATTTACTTCAAAGTTTCTTATTCTAGCACTTTTAATCGTCTTGCAGAGGGACGAATGCTTGACACACGTGTCTAAGGAAACCACTTTGGTATGAGGAACTGTTCTTATTCCCTTTTTTTGTTTAATGAACAATTATCCAAGTAAGTCATTCCACATCATTGATTTTCTTAGACTCAGATGTCACGCAGGTAGCTATAATCTTTCACGTCTTGCAGAGGGACGAATGCTTGACACACGTGTCTAAGGAAACCACTTTGGTATGAGGAACTGTTCTTATTCCCTTTTTTTGTTTAATGAATAATTATCCAAGTAAACCATTCCACATTGTTGATTTTCTTGGACTTGGATGTCACTCAGGTAATCTCCCACGTGGTAAGGTCAATTGCTGCTGTAACCACAAATGGACGGCTGACTTCTGTAGTTGGTTTCATTTGTTTGTTATTTCCTTCAATGTTTCTCATTCTAATACTTTTCATCGTATTGCACAGTAACGAAAGCTTGACACACGTGTCTAAGGAAAACACATTGGTATAAGGGACTGTTTTCATTCCCTTCTTTTGTTTAATGAACAATTATCCAAGTAAGTCATTCCACATTATTGATTTTCTTAGACTCAGATGTCACGCAGGTAGCTATAATCTCTCATGTGGTGAGGTCAATTGCTGCTGTAACCACAAATGGACGGCTGACTTCTGTTGTTGATTTCATTTGTTTTTTATTTCTTTCAATGTTTCTTGTTCTTACACTTCCTATCGTTTTGCAGAGGGACGAAAGCTTGACACACGTGTCTAAGGAAACCACTTTGGTATGAGGAACTGTTCTTATTCCCTTTTTTTGTTTAATGAATAATTATCCAAGTAAACCATTCCACATTGTTGATTTTCTTGGACTCGGATGTCACTCAGGTAATCTCCCACGTGGTAAGGTCAATTGCTGCTGTAACCACAATTGGACGGCTGACTTCTGTAGTTGGTTTCATTTGTTTGTTATTTCCTTCAATGTTTCTCATTCTAATACTTTTCATCGTATTGCACAGTAACGAAAGCTTGACACACGTGTCTAAGGAAAACACATTGGTATAAGGGACTGTTTTCATTCCCTTCTTTTGATTAATGAACAATTATCCATGTAAGCCATTCCACATTGTTGTTTTTCTTGGACTCGGATGTCACGCAGGTAGCTATAATCTCCTACGTGGAAAGGTCAATTGCTGCTGCAACCACAAATGGACGGCTGACTTCTTCTGTTGATTTCATTTTTTTGTTATTTCCTTCGATGTTTCTTATTCTAATACTTTTAATCGTATCGCAGAGGGACGAAAGATTGTCACACGTGTCCAAAGAAACCACTTTGGTATGAGGGACTGTTCTTATTCCCTTTTTTTTTGTTTAATGAACAATTATCCATGTAAGCCATTCCACATTGTTGATTTTCTTGGACTCGGATGTCACGCAGGTAGCTATAATCTCCCACGTGGTAAGGTCAATTGCTGCTGTAACCACAATTGGACGGCTGACTTCTGTAGTTGATTTCATTCGTTTGTTATTTCCTTCAATGTTTCTTGTTCTTACACTTCCTATCGTATTGCAGAGGGACGAAAGCTTGACACACGTGTCTAAGGAAACCACTTTGTTATAAGGGACTGTTCTTATTCCCTTCTTTTTTATTTAATAAACAATTATCCATGTAAGCCATTCCACATTGTTGTTTTTCTTGGACTCGGATGTCACGCAGGTAGCGCAAATCTCCCACGTGGAAAGGTCAATTGCTGCTGTAACCACAAATGGACGGCTGAATTCTTCTGTTGATTTCATTCTGTTGTTATTTCCTTCAATGTTTCTTATTCTAATACTTTTTATCGTATCGCAGAGGGACGAAAGATTGTCACACGTGTCCAAAGAAACCACTTTGGTATGAGGGACTGTTCTTATTCCCTTTTTTTTTGTTTGATGAACAATTATCCATGTGAGCCATTCCACATTGTTGATTTTCTTGTACTCGGATGTCACGCAGGTAGCTATAATCTCCCATGTGGTAAGGAACTGTTCTTATTCCCTTTTTTTCGTTTAATGAACAATTATCCAAGTAAGTCATTCCACATTGTTGATTTTCTTAGACCCAGATGTCACGCATGTGGTAAGGTCAATTGCTGCTGTAACTACAAATGGACGGCTGACTTCTGTTGTTGATTTCATTTGTTTGTTATTTCCTTCAATGTTTCTTATTCTTACACTTCTTATCGTATTGCAGAGGGACGATAGCTTGACACACGTGTCTGAGAAAACCACTTTGTTATAAGGGACTGTTTTTATTCCCTTTTTTTTTATTTAATAAACAATTATCCATGTAAGCCATTCCACATTGTTGTTTTCTTGGACTCGGATGTCACGCAGGTAGCTATAACTTCCCACGAGGTAAGGTCAATTGCTGCTGTAACCACAAATGGACGACTGACTTCTGTTGTTGATTTCATTCGTTTGTTATTTCCTTCAATGTTTCTTATTCTAACACTTTTCATCGTATTGCACAGGGACGAAAGCTTGACACACGTGTCTAAGGAAACCACATTGGTATAAGGGACTGTTCTTTTTCCCTTTTTTTTTGTTTATTGAACAATTATCCGAGTAAGCCATTCCACATTGTTGATTTTCTTGTGCTCGGATGTCACGCAGGTAGCTTTGATCTCCCACGTGGTAAGGTCAATTGCTGCTGTAACCACAAATGGACGGCTGACTTCTGTTGTTGATTTAATTTGTTTGTTATTTACTTCAATGTTTCTTATTCTTACACTTTTTATCGTGTTGCAGAGGGAGGAAAGCTTGACACACGTGTCTAAGGAAACCGCTTTGGTATAAGGGACTGTTCTTATTCCCGTTTTTTTCTGTTTGATGAACAATTATTCAAGTAAGCCATTCCACATTGTTGATTTTCTTGGACACGGATGTCACGCAGGAAGCTATAATCTCCCACGTGGTAAGGTCAATTGCTGCTGTAACCACAAATGGACGGCTGACTTCTGTTGTTGATATCATTTGTTTGCTATTTCCTTAAATGTTTCTTATTCTTACACTTCTTACCGTATAGCAGAGACACGAAATCTTGACACACGTGTCTAAGGAAACCACTTTGTTATAAGGGACTGTTCTAATTCCCTTTTTTTTAATATAATATACAATTATCCAAGTAAGCCATTCCACATTGTTGTTTTTCTTGGACTCGGATGTCACGAAGGTAGCTATAACTTCCCACGAGGTAAGGTCTATTGCTGCTGTAACCACAATTGGACGGCTGACTTCTGTTGTTGATTTCATTTGTTTGTTATTTCCTTCAATGTTTCTCATTTTAACACTTTTTATCGTATTGCAGAAGGACGAAAGCTTGACACACGAATTTTCGTTGCAAAGTGGTTTCCTTAAATACGTGTGTCGGTATTTCTCCCCTCAGCAATCCGATAAAAAATGTTAGAGTAAGCAAAACTGAAGGAAATAACAAACAAATGAAATCAGTAACAGAATTAAGCTGTCCATTCGTGGTAACAGCAGCAATTGAACTTACCACGTGGGAAGTTGTAGCTGCCTGCGTGACATCCGAGTCCAAGTGAACAAGAATGTAGTTGGCTTACTGGGATAATTGTTCATTAAATTAGAAAAAGGGAATAAGCTCAGTCCCTTATACCAAAGTGGTTTCCTAAGACTAGTGTGTCGGGATTCCGCTCTTTTACAATAAGGTAAAAAGTGTTAGAGTGAACAACATTGAAGGAAATAACGAACAAATGAAATCAACAACAGAACTGAGCCGTCCATTGGTGGTAACAGCAGCAATTTACCTTACCACGTGAGAAGTTGTAGCTTCCTGCGTGACATCCGAGTCCAAGTAAACAACAATGTGGAATGGCTTACTTATATAATTGTTCATTAAATGAGAAAAAGGGAATAAGCACAGTCCCCCAAAGCAAAGTGGTTTCCTTAGACACGTGTGTCGGTATTTCGCATCTCTGCAATCCGATAAAAAGTGTTAGAGTAAGCAACATTGAAGGAAATAACAAACAAATGAAATCAGCAACATAATTCAGCTGTCCATTCGTGGTTACAGCAGCAATTGAACTTACCACGTGGGAAGTTGTAGCTGCCTGCGTGACATCCGAGTCCAAGTAAACAGCAATGTGGAATGGCTTACTTGGATAATTGTTCATTAAATGTGAAATAGGGAATAAGCACAGTCTCCCAAAGCAAAGTGGTTCTCCTAGACACGTGTGTCGGGATTTCGCCCCTCTGCAATGAGATAAAAAGTGTTAGAATAACAAATAACAAACAAATGAAATCAACAACAGAAGTCAGCCGTCCATTGGTGGTTACAGCAGCAATTGACCTTACCACGTGGAAAGTTAAAGCTACCTGCGTGACATCCGAGTCCAAGAAAACAACGTGTTGCGAATGGCTTAGACATGAATGGCTCACTTGAATGATTGTTCATTAAACAGAAAAAAAGGGAATAAGAACAGTGCCTTATACCAAAGTGGTTTCCTTAGACACGTGTGTCGAGATTCCGCTCTTTTACAATAAGATAAAAAGTGTAAGAGTAAACAACATTGCAGTAAATAACAAACAAATGAAATCAACAACAGAATTCAGCCGTCCATTGGTGGTTACAGCTGCAATTGACCTTACCACGTGGGAAGTTAAAGCTACCTGCGTGAACTCCGAGTCCAAGTAAACAGCAATGTGGAATGGCTTACTTGGATAATTGTTAATTTAATGAGAAATAGGGAATAAGCACAGTCGCCCAAAGCAAAGTGGTTTCCCTAGACACGTGTGTCGGGATTTCGCCCCTCTGCAATACGATAAAAAGTGTTAGAATAAGTAACATTGAAGGAAATAACAAACAAATGAAATCAACAACAGAAGTCAGCCGTCCATTGGTGGTTTCAGCAGCAATTGACCTTACCACGTGGAATGTTAAAGCTATCTGCGTGACATCCGAGTCCAAGAAAACAACGTGTGGCGAATAGCTTAGACATGAATGACTTACTTGGATGATTGTTCATTAAACAGAAAAAAAGGGAATAAGAACAGTCCCTTATAGCAGAGTGGTTTCTTTAGACACGTGTGTCGGGATTTCGCTCTTTCACAATAAGATATAAAGTGTTAGAGTAAACAACATTGAAGTTAATAACAAACAAATGAAATCAACAACAGAATTCAGCCGTCCATTGGTGGTTACAGCAGCAATTGACCTTAACACGTGGGAAGTTATAGCTACCTGCGTGACATCCGAGTACAAGAAAACAACAATGTGGAATGGCTTACTTGGATAATTTTTCATTAAACAAAGAAAAATGAGTTAAGTACAGGCCCTCAAAGCGAAGACTCGTGTGTCAAGCTTTCGTCCTTCTGCAATACGATAGAAAGTGTTAGAATAAGTAACATTGAAGGAAATAACAAACAAATGAAATCAACAACAGAAGTCAGCCGTCCATTGGTGGTTACAGCAGCAATTGACCTTACCACGTGGAAAGTTAAAGCTACCTGCGTGACATCCGAGTCCAAGAAAACAACGTGTGGCGAATGGCTTAGACATGAAAGGCTTACTTGGATGATTGTTCATTGAACAGAAAAAAAGGGAATAAGAACAGTGCCTTATACCAAAGTGGTTTACTTAGACACGTGTGTCGGGATTCTGCTCTTTTACAATAAGATAAGAAGTGTTAGAGTAAACAACATTGAAGTTAATAACAAACAAATGAAATCAACAACAGAATTCAGCCGTCCATTGGTGGTTACAGCAGCAATTGACCTTAACACGTGGGAAGTTATAGCTACCTGCGTGACATCCGAGTACAAGAAAACAACAATGTGGAATGGCTTACTTGGATAATTTTTCATTAAACAAAGAAAAATGAGTTAAGTACAGGCCCTCAAAGCGAAGACTCGTGTGTCAAGCTTTCGTCCTTCTGCAATACGATAGGAAGTGTCAGAGTAAGCAACATTAAAGGAAATAACCAACAAATGAAATCAGCAACAGAAGTCAGCCGTCCATTGGCGGTTACAGCAGCAATTGACTTTACCACGTGGAAAGTTGAAGCTACCTGCGTGACATCCGAGTCCAAAAAAACAACAATGTGGAATGGCTCACTTGGATAATTGTTCATTAAATGAGAAAAAGGAAATAAGCACAGTCCCCCAAAGCAAAGTGGTTTCCCTAGACACGTGTGTCGGGATTCCGCCCCTCTGCAATAAGATAAAAAGTGTTAGAATAAGCAACATTGAAGGAAATAACAAACAACAGCAATTGACCTCACCATGTGGGAAGTTTTGGCTACCTGCGTGACATCCGAGTCCAAGAAAACAACAATGTGGAATGGCTTACTTGAATAATTGTTCATTGAACGAAGAAAAAGGGAATAAGCACAGTCCCCCAAAGCAAAGTGGATTCCTTAGACACGTGTGTCGGGATTCCACTCCCCTACAATACGATAAAAAGTGTAGGAATAAGCAACATTGAAGGAAATATCGAACAAATGAAATCAACAACAGAAGTCAGCCGTCCATTGGTGGTAACAGCAGCAATTGACCACTTTTTCATTTGTAAGAATAACCCTTTTTACAGTCGCGGTTTTTGTTGCGCGTGTCACAGTATTGTTTCGCTATTTTGATCCACTCTGCTTATGTAATTGAAAGATTTGCGCGAGAATAAGTTATTATGATTCGATTTTCTAACGTTTCCATATCACATTCATTCTCAATTTCAGAAGTTCATCGCACCTGCGCCAACTCAGGAGATGGCAATAATCAAAGCAACCTGTTTTAATATGCACTGAAGGAATTCAGAAGTTACCTCACTAGGGAGACATTCTACAGGAGCATCGTTCAGAAATTTTTATTGCTCCGGAAGGAACACTTGACTTATTCGCTTTGTATCCATCATTCTGCCTTTTCAAGTATCTATGCTCGCTATTTAGCATAATGCACTGGACTTATTTCATCTTCACTCGCACACCAGTTTATAAAAGCTTCGTACGCTTTTCGGATAGCTACTCGAAGTTCTGGTGGCGTGGATTCAAATTCACAGTCGAACATTATCCGTTGAAATCGGCGATAATTTAATTAATGACTCAACTGTCGTCAGTATTATCAAAACTTGATTATTGGTGTGATAGATCGTTAAAACTGTTCAAGTATTCTAATGAAACGTGTTTTTGGCCACAATGGAACGTATGTTCAAAGGGAAAATTAACAATCCGCTGAAGTTTACGGTTCTTAGTGACAAATTGTAGTTTAGTTATAAGTAGATTATAACGATATACTGTGATTGGTAGGTGTTACGATTAACCTATAATGTGGTAGGTAGTGGAGGTAGTTTGAGCCCCCCTCCCCAGGGACATGTTTTGCTATATATAGTTAGTAGCCTAACGTTTCTGAAGATCACATCGTTGGCGAAACGATTCGAGTGTGGTTTTACATAATTCATCAATCGTGAAACATTTTCATCATTCTCTACCTCGTTGAATTTTTCATATCGGGATGATATAAAATCATCCCGCGTGCTTTCAATTCCCGGATCCCAATTAACCGTAAAAAAATTTCCTTTTGTAGGTAAGATATCATTCACTTTACGCATTTTCAATTAGGTGTTCATGTTGTTAAGTTACGACTTTTATTCCTAGATTGTCGAACTTGTCGGATTGTCGGATTCTTCAGCAAGTAGAATTTTTGCAGCTTTTCGTCGATACATTTTCCTTACTACAACACGAACCCTAGCATTTTTCAAACCACGGGAGCGTTATTGATAGGTGTAGCATTCCTACCTGTTTGTGTGAGTTCGAGGTATAGCGAAAGATGGTAAGTTCGCGAGTGAACAAGTGAACAATTGGTGGCTTCATTCGGAAACTCCCGCATTATTCGTCGATTTTATATTCGCTCGAACGCATTATGTTAGAGCTTTTCTACACCGCCCTTGAAAACCGAAAGTTGGAGCTGAAATACAGGGTGTTTCCTAAACATGCGGCAAAAATTCAGGGAACCTATTTGTTTCGAAGATATAGGGGAAACAAAATTTCAGATAATAACATTTTATTATGAAAAATTACATGAAAATTCAACTCAACCTACAAAAACTGTTGAAAATGACCACCTCTAGCCAGCATACAAGCATCCAATCTTCTCCTCATTGACTGTCGAACCCTTTCAAAAACACCAGGATCATTTCTTATTAAGTTACACCCAGCAATGATCCGATTTCGCAAGTCTTCCACATTTTCTACTGGAGTGGTATAAACTAATGATTTTAGATGGCCCCATAGGAAATAATCTAAGGGGTTTAAGTCCGGGGAACGAGCAGGCCATAAATGAGGTCCACCTCTTCCAATCGAAATTATTATTAATTATTGAACTATTATTAATTTTAAAAATATGAAAAATGTTGTTCGCCCTGTATCTTCGAAACAAAGAGGTTTTTCAAAAATCATCCAAGGACAAAACATGCTTAAAATAGTCCAAGGAACAACCCCCTGAATTTTTGCCGTATGTTTAGGAAACACCCTGTATATCCCGCACCAAGGGCCCTGTGGAGAGGCTATGTTTTCTAACCTGACGCCCATCAGGTAAGTTATAATGTTAACCACAATTTTAGACTTTAGTATCATTTTCATATGTTTCGCTGTCGCTTATACAGTCCACCATTTCTCCACTAATTTAATGAACAATCGGACTCGACTTACCTGTTGCAACCTCGTAGTATAGTTATTTTTTATTGAGTTTCATTTCATTATCTTTTACTTTTGTTTTATTTCATTTTCAAAAGATAAAAGCACCAATTAACATAGCCCCATTAGTTGACATAACTATTGAATAATACAAAATAAATAAATTGTAGCTCGAAAGTAACTCCGAAATCCATCGTTGCCACCGGTACGATAATTATCGAATTATACGATAATTTATTCGATTCGATAAATCGAAGTTTGAAGGTCTAGTTAACTAGAATAAGTCCTTTCCTACTGTTCATAGTGGGGGACTGTTTTACAAATTTGTTCATTTTTATTCGAAAATAGACCATTATTCAGAACAACCGATTTCGTAAATTTCTTACCTGATCTCCCACTGTATTATATTATGTCTTTCGACCCGATTATCTCGTCGGTGGGTTGCGATCGACCCGGGTCTAATAGCTACCTAAGCCACTGTATATAGGGTAAATGCACTGGTTAGCCGACCGTCAGTGTCTCTCGACTCGACCATTCCGTGATTTGAGATAAAATAATAATAAAATATATCTTGTAGTGTAAAATATTTCCGCCGTACGTGTTTTCTCGACCATTGCTACCCTTTCAAGATAGTTTGCATAGTAGGGGTATAGGTCAAAGTTTTCGCGCTGAAATAGTATATTGTGCAACAAGTGGGGAAAGTCCAACTTTTCTCGCGAGTTCACACGAGCGAGAAAAGGACTTTCTCCACATGTTGCACACTGTACTTTTCCTACAACTGCACAAATTTCAATAATTCAAGTAATGGACTTGATTCAAATTAAAATGGCCTTCGTTGACAGTATGCGCGAATTTATTGCGTTTCCATAGAAACGACTCAAAAGCCCAATTACATTGGTCTACCAAGCGAGGTGTGGGCAAAGTGCTGTGAGAAATAATATTTCCCACAGTATGAGCAATACATAGTTTTGAAATTGAGTAAGCTATGAAGAATACGCTACTTTTCATAGCAGTTGTGGGAAAATGTATATTATTCGACAGTCGCGAACTGGTATTGGAAAATTTTTACCTTTTATTTCTCGACCAAAGTGGTCGACAACCAATATGTAATTTCAATAATTGTTTATTTCAACCGATATATTTCTGTTGGATCATGTTCGTTTTTTTTTTTGAATATTAGTTTGCGACCACTGAATTAACGTTGAAACATACTTATTCTACCTTTCATTTATTCTCGGTCGAGAACCAATTTGATTGTATAGTATATACAAAGGCTCTTGAACTAGTCCATAAAAACGCTCGGCCAGATGTCTCTTTGAAATGGAAACCGCGATCCGCTAAATACCGGGGGTTTATTCGAAAGTATTGTTAGGCAATAAATTCACTGGCCCCAAAGGAATTTCTGGAAACTTGGACAACCCTTGAACATATAATTGAAATATTCTGGCTTCCTCCAAGTGACTTTGGATATACTATACTTAATTCTCGACCACTTGTGGTCGGTGTTTTATATACTCATTAGTTTCTGAAAAGATATTAAGAACAAAATAACCAAATAATATTATTTAATATGAGTTCCTATTTTGAAATACTTATAGAAAATGAAAACTTTTGCAGAATAATTTTTTTACGTTCCCAGTGTTTCTTACTCAATTACCTCATCTGAAATCCATCTGATTGATATAAATATAAAATTTTTAAGTGAAGACGAGAAGCGAGCGGCCACTATTATTAGTGGTCGAAAACAAACAAAAAAATGGTCGAGAAATCTGCGGCATGGTCGTGACCCGAATGTTATTCAGATTTTCTCTGTTTTCACATTTCGAAGGTTGAATGCGAAGAGAACGTTTAAAATTATATGACAAATTATTTAAAACTAGCCAAAGAATCGATGAACATCAACACCTTTAAAATTTGATTAGTTTATGTGTGAAAAAGTCGTACCCGAAATCGATGTTTTTGTTAATTTGGTCGAAAATCAGAGCATTTACCCTACTTACGAATGTCAGTAGGACCGTGAAATTGTCGCAATTTTATTATACCCAAAGTGATCAGATGATAAAAAAATCTTTTCAATGAGGAAATATTGTGGCCCTGAAAAGGGCCGTTTCACATACAGATTGTATTTATGATTTCTTTTCTGTCTTCTTTGGCAAGAGGACGGCTTGGATATTCGGTAAAACACCACCTTGAGCGATAGTTACTCCCGATAGCAATTTGTTCAACTCTTCGTCGTTTCTGATTGCCAGCTGAAGATGTCTGGGAATAATTCTGGTTTTCTTGTTGTCACGTGCTGCGTTACCGGCCAATTCCAAAACTTCGGCGGCTAGATATTCCATAACAGCGGCTAGATAGACGGGTGCTCCAGCTCCAACTCGTTCAGCATAATTTCCTTTGCGTAATAAACGATGAATACGACCAACTGGAAATTGTAATCCAGCTCGGTTGGAACGAGACTTTGCCTTACCCTTAACTTTTCCACCTTTACCGCGACCAGACATTATAATATAATACGGGAATATCGGAGAGTAAAACGATTGTTGGGCTTTGATAATTCCTCGAAACTTGGAACTTGGAACTTCTTTCTCTTTTGCAGTCAGGCTATTAGCCTCTTACTGCTCAGTCTCAATATGATTTACCTCTGGTGAGCTAATTTGGTCTGCTCTAGCAGGTGGCAATATGCCACTTCAGAAGGTTTGTGTAACTAATTGTTACACAATCTCTGTGCCAGTAAGGGTTTGGCTCTAATACACACTTCCTAGGGAAGTGCCATCTTCGGTCTTTTGTGTTTCCTAGGGGCTTTTTCATCATAGTCGCAAGCCTTCCTTATAAGATGGTTTGCGTGATTTTTCATTTTATTGAAGGTCTTCACGCTCAGATCTATTAAATGGTCGTCTAAGAATGGTATATGCAGGTCTTCATGTATCCGTACGTTGCTGACAAACCATGGTGCATTTACGGCCCGTCTCAGGATCGTACTCTGCACGACTTGAAGTCCCTGCAGATGCGTCTTTGCGGCGTATCCCCAAGCCGGGCATGCGTAAGACATGACCGGCCGAATGGTGGACTTATAGAGAAGAAGCTTGTTGGAAAGAGACATTTTGCTGCTTTTGCAAAGTAGCGGTTGCAACGCTGCCGCTGCTGTCTTTCCCTTCGTCACAGCTGATGTGACGTGTTGTTTCCAAGTAAGCTTCTTGTCAAGTATCACTCCCAGATACTTGGCCTCGTCTTTCCATTCGATCCTCCTACCGAACATTACGACATGTCCTATGGGATCTTTTTTCTTTCGACTGAAAAGAACGGCTTCGCTCTTCTCAGGGTTTACTTCGATTCTCCATCGAGCAAACCAGGATTGAAGTCTATAGATGGCTTCCTGTAGATACTTCGTTGCCATTTTGGGACACCATGAACTGGACCATGGAGAGTGGAAATCCGGCCGCAAGCAGTTTGTATAGCAGTCCTTTGTGCCATACTTTATCAAACGCTTTGGCCACATCCAAGAACACAGCCCCTGTGACTTGTTTGCGGTTATATCCATCCGTGATTTGTTCCACTACTCGGAGCACCTGTTGCACAGTGGAGTGTTGGCTTTGAAAACCGAACTGTTCCAACTGTATAATCTTCTTTTCTTCTGTTATTGTCTTCAGTCTTTTCAGAATGACCGCTTCCGTAATCTTCCCTATGCACGAGAGAAGACTGATAGGACGGTAGTTCTGCGGGAATTTGGCATCTTTGCCGGCCTTGTGGATTGAAACCACGTTGGCTTTCTTCCATTCCTTCGGAAAGTACCTTAGTCGTAGCGTAGCATTGACTATATTCGTCAATGCTACTAAGGCTTTTCGAGGGAGGTTTCGCAACGTCAAGTTAGTGATGCCGTCTGGTCCTGGTGCCGTTTTCACTTTACTCGACATAATAGTGTTCTGGATTTCCTGAACGGTTGCGAAACCAATAGCTTCCGTTGATTCCTTTTTCAGATCTCTTCTCACTTTGCGGTTGACGTCCTCGATGTGGTCCAAATCCGCATAGTTGTAGGTACAACTGCATTGGCTTTCGAGGTTATCCGCGAAAGCTTCAGCCTTTTCATCTGGACTATATACCATTCCTTGTAAACCGTGAATCGGTGGGGTTGGTTTTCTATCTGAGCGCAGTGCTTTGGCCATCCGCCAAACACTGTTGTCTTCTGTGGAAAGAGAGATTAATTTCTCTTCCCAACGATCATTCCGGACCTTTCTGAGAGCCTCCTTGACTCTAGCGTTGAGCTGATTGAACACTCGACGGTCCTCAGGGCTGAGTGTGTTCTGAGCTCTACGCCTCGCTCTATGCTTCTCCCTGATAAGCTCCTTGATGTCTTCTGGGATCGAGTTCTTCTGACTAGGCAAAGAAGAAATTCGTGTTGAACCGTCCAATGACGTTTTGATGATCTTCGTGAGGGACTCGACGGCTGAGTCCAGTTCCTTGGAGTCATATATGAGTCTAAGTGGACCCATATTCGTCGTCATTTGTTCCTTGAAAACCTGCCAGTCTGTCCATGACTTGGTTTTTGGCGGATCCACGTCGAATTCATCTCCAAGATGAACCAAAAAAGGATTATGATCGGAACTCAGCTCAGATATGGCTGTGATCCGATGAACTAATGGGATGTTCTTAAACATTGCGATGTCCAATACATCCGGGCGACCTATCGGTCCGTAATGAGTTGGCTCATTCGGTGCATCTATAACGATTTCTTGGTTATTGTCCGCAAAATCGTTCAGTGTTCTTCCACTAGCATTTGTGATTCTGCTATGCCATGCTGGATGCTTGGCGTTCAGATCGCCTGCCATCAGTGTCGGAGTTCTGGGATCGAAAACACGCCTCAAGTCCTCATTGAGTAGTTTTCGGCCCGGTCTATTATAAGCGGCAATCAATCTTATGTCACCGGAGTTGGTGTACACAGTTATTGCGTTGGCTTCCAGATGCTGAAGATCGGGTAGATTTATTTCTGAATGAGCAATAGACTTCTTGATCAAGATGGCTGTTCCACCTTTTCTCTCGTCATTCCGGTCCCTACGATAGGTCTGGTAGTTGCGGATTTTCAGAGAGAGGCATGGTTTGAGGTGGGTTTCACACACCAGTGCTACATCCACTTCATGCCTGTTCAAGAAGTCTTCGAACTCGTCCTTTTTATTGGTGATGCCGTCTGCATTCCAGACGGCTATCTCCAGAGATTTTGGCTTCCTTCTGTACTCCAGTGCTATTCCAGAAGTTTGATCATCTGGTTCATCATGACCTGGAATGTGGCCATGAGTTTTTCAATTTCTGCCTTTTTCGGAGAAATTTTCTTAGGCGATTTTTTCGCCGTCTTTTTCGTTTTGAACGCTGGTCACCTTCGTGGTCTTCTTCTCGGGTTTCTGCTCTACTTTGGCAGGAACCGTCCTTTTTGGTGCCGAAATGGGTTTGGCCTGATCTTTCTGTGAGACGGCCGGCTTTGAAAGGGAAACCGTCGGATTTCCCTTTGAGGGATTGAGGGGGCATCCCTTGTAATTGGCCGGATGAGGGCCATTACATAGAGCGCATTTCGCCGGGCTCTTTTTGTCCTTGGGGCACTTCGTCACCCCATTGTGGTCCTCTGCGCAGGCAACGCATTTCCTTGGTGCGTTGCATCTATTTGCCGCATGCCCAAATTTCTGGCACCGATGGCATTGGCCCAGACCGGGTTTTCTGCGTAATGTTTCCACCTTAACGCAGACATCAGCGGCAGTTCTTATGTCGTAAATACGACTTTCATCTCGCGGCAAGTGGACTAGAACCAGGGGGGTTGGCTTTCTTTCTTTGCCGCTTCTCATCCTAAAGGCTCCCGTTGGGTGGAAGCCTTGTTTCTTCAAGTCCTCTTCGACGGTTGTCATCTCAACCGTTTCCGGTATTCCCCTCAATACCACTTTAAGAACTTTCTCCTCAGGAAGGGAGAAAGAGTGATACGGGAGATCTTTCTGGTCGAAGATTTTGGTGATTCTCCGATAATCGTCGGCTCCAGCGGGTTGTATTCTGACCCCATCTTTAATATTCTGACTCCTCAGAATATTTATTCCGCACTGTTTCAGGAACCGTATTATCTGCGACCAATTTTCCTTGGTCCGCAAGATAATAGGCGGAACTCTCGTTTTCTTCTCATGTGCAGCAGCCGGTTTGGGTGATACCGGCGCCTCAGTCCTCCTTTTCTTTTTTCTACTGACGAGTTGGAATTCCTCGTCATCCTCGTCGTTTGAGACTATTTCATCCGCTTTATTTTTCCCCTGAATCTGATGGTCGACTTCCATCTCGGTTATCGCCTCCTTATTGGTCGAAGTTGTTCCTGAGGGGGCGTGGCCTATGCTTGAACATTGCGTGAGCAATGTTTCAAGTTCCGTATTTCTACGGCTGAGGGCAGCTACTGTCTCTCTTAACTCCCGTATTTCAGCCATAAAACCCAGAATATCTTCATTTGTGATTGGTCTGGTCACCTTATTCTCCATTTTTTTTTTATTTATTATTTTTTTTTTTTTTTTCACTGATAACTAGTACTGAAAAGTACTTAAAAACTTCTTGAGCCGTAACGGAACACAACATTCACTTAACGACTCAATTACCACGTGTTTCACCACGTGTTCACTCTCCCACTTTTTGCTACCACGTGTTTCACCACGTGTTCACTCACTCACTCTTTGCGCACTTCGCTGCGCAACCTTCACTCTACAACGTCTAACACCTCTCAATTCAATCACTCTAATTCCCTAATTCCTCGAAACTTGGAACTTGGAACTTGGAACTTCGTTCTCTTTTGCAGTCAGGCTATTAGCCTTTTACTGCTCAGTCTCAATATGATTACCCTCTGGTGAGCTAATTTGGTCTGCTCTAGCAGGTGGCAATATGCCACTTCAGAAGGCTTGTGTAACTAATTATTACACAATCTCTGTGCCAATAAGGGTTTGGCTCTAATACACACTTCCTAGGGAAGTGCCATCTTCGGTCTTTTGTGTTTCCTAGGGGCTTTTTCATCATAGTCGCAAGCCTTCCTTATAAGAGGGTTTGCGTGATTTTTCATTTTGTTGAAGGTCTTCACGCTCAGATCTATTAAATGGTCGTCTAAGAATGGTATATGCAGGTCTTCATGTATCCGTACGTTGCTGACAAACCATGGTGCATTTACGGCCCGTCTCAGGATCGTACTCTGCACGACTTGAAGTCCCTGCAGATGCGTCTTTGCGGCGTATCCCCAAGCCGGGCATGCGTAAGACATGACCGGCCGAATGGTGGACTTATAGAGAAGAAGCTTGTTGGAAAGAGACATTTTGCTGCTTTTGCAAAGTAGCGGTTGCAACGCTGCCGCTGCTGTCTTTCCCTTCGTCACAGCTGATGTGACGTGTTGTTTCCAAGTAAGCTTCTTGTCAAGTATCACTCCCAGATACTTGGCCTCGTCTTTCCATTCGATCCTCCTACCGAACATTACGACATGTCCTATGGGATCTTTTTTCTTTCGACTGAAAAGAACGGCTTCGCTCTTCTCAGGGTTTACTTCGATTCTCCATCGAGCAAACCAGGATTGAAGTCTATAGATGGCTTCCTGTAGATACTTCGTTGCCATTTTGGGACACCATGAACTGGCAAGAATGGCGGTGTCGTCAGCGTACAGTGCCATGGAGGTTTTCACCGTTTTTGGCATGTCGGATACATATATTGTAAATAATATTGGAGACAGCAGAGATCCTTGCGGAACTCCGGCTGAAAGAGACCTCTCTGAAGATAATACTCCGTCAACTCTGACTCTAAACTTGCGAGAATGCAGGTAAGAAGCTAGAAGTTGGACCATGGAGAGTGGAAATCCGGCCGCAAGCAGTTTGTATAGCAGTCCTTTGTGCCATACTTTATCAAACGCTTTGGCCACATCCAAGAACACAGCCCCTGTGACTTGTTTGCGGTTATATCCATCCGTGATTTGTTCCACTACTCGGAGCACCTGTTGCACAGTGGAGTGTTGGCTTTGAAAACCGAACTGTTCCAACTGTATAATCTTCTTTTCTTCTGTTATTGTCTTCAGTCTTTTCAGAATGACCGCTTCCGTAATCTTCCCTATGCACGAGAGAAGACTGATAGGACGGTAGTTCTGCGGGAATTTAGCATCTTTGCCGGCCTTGTGGATTGAAACCACGTTGGCTTTCTTCCATTCCTTCGGAAAGTACCTTAGTCGTAGCGTAGCATTGACTATATTCGTCAATGCTACTAAGGCTTTTCGAGGGAGGTTTCGCAACGTCAAGTTAGTGATGCCGTCTGGTCCTGGTGCCGTTTTCACTTTACTCGACATAATAGTGTTCTGGATTTCCTGAACGGTTGCGAAACCAATAGCTTCCGTTGATTCCTTTTTCAGGTCTCTTCTCACTTTGCGGTTGACGTCCTCGATGTGGTCCAAATCCGCATAGTTGTAGGTACAACTGCATTGGCTTTCGAGGTTATCCGCGAAAGCTTCAGCCTTTTCTTCTGGACTATATACCATTCCTTGTAAACCGTGAATCGGTGGGGTTGGTTTTCTATCTGAGCGCAGTGCTTTGGCCATCCGCCAAACACTGTTGTCTTCTGTGGAAAGAGAGATTAATTTCTCTTCCCAACGATCATTTCGGACCTTTCTGAGAGCCTCCTTGACTCTAGCGTTGAGCTGATTGAACACTCGACGGTCCTCAGGGCTGAGTGTGTTCTGAGCTCTACGCCTCGCTCTATGCTTCTCCCTGATAAGCTCCTTGATGTCTTCTGGGATCGAGTTCTTCTGACTAGGCAAAGAAGAAATTCGTGTTGAACCGTCCAATGACGTTTTGATGATCTTCGTGAGGGACTCGACGGCTGAGTCCAGTTCTTTGGAGTCATATATGAGTCTAAGTAGACCCATATTCGTCGTCATTTGTTCCTTGAAAACCTGCCAGTCTGTCCATGACTTGGTTTTTGGCGGATCCACGTCGAATTCATCTCCAAGATGAACCAAAAAAGGATTATGATCGGAACTCAGCTCAGATATGGCTGTGATCCGATGAACTAATGGGATGTTCTTAAACATTGCGATGTCCAATACATCCGGGTGACCTATCGGTCCGTAATGAGTTGGCTCATTCGGTGCATCTATAACGATTTCTTGGTTATTGTCCGCAAAATCGTTCAGTGTTCTTCCACTAGCATTTGTGATTCTGCTATGCCATGCTGGATGCTTGGCGTTCAGATCGCCTGCCATCAGTGTCGGAGTTCTGGGATCGAAAACACGCCTCAAGTCCTCATTGAGTAGTTTTCGGCCCGGTCTATTATAAGCGGCAATCAATCTTATGTCACCGGAGTTGGTGTACACAGTTATTGCGTTGGCTTCCAGATGCTGAAGATCGGGTAGATTTATTTCTGAATGAGCAATAGACTTCTTGATCAAGATGGCTGTTCCACCTTTTCTCTCGTCATTCCGGTCCCTACGATAGGTCTGGTAGTTGCGGATTTTCAGAGAGAGGCATGGTTTGAGGTGGGTTTCACACACCAGTGCTACATCCACTTCATGCCTGTTCAAGAAGTCTTCGAACTCGTCCTTTTTATTAGTGATGCCGTCTGCATTCCAGACGGCTATCTCCAGAGATTTTGGCTTCCTTCTGTACTCCAGTGCTATTCCAGAAGTTTGATCATCTGGTTCATCATGACCTGGAATGTGGCCATGAGTTTTTCAATTTCTGCCTTTTTCGGAGAAATTTTCTTAGGCGATTTTTTCGCCGTCTTTTTCGTTTTGAACGCTGGATTCTTTTCCTTCGTGGTCTTCTTCTCGGGTTTCTGCTCTACTTTGGCAGGAACCGTCCTTTTTGGTGCCGAAATGGGTTTGGCCTGATCTTTCTGTGAGACGGCCGGCTTTGAAAGGGAAACCGTCGGATTTCCCTTTGAGGGATTGAGGGGGCATCCCTTGTAATTGGCCGGATGAGGGCCATTACATAGAGCGCATTTCGCCGGGCTCTTTTTGTCCTTGGGGCACTTCGTCACCCCATTGTGGTCCTCTGCGCAGGCAACGCATTTCCTTGGTGCGTTGCATCTATTTGCCGCATGCCCAAATTTCTGGCACCGATGGCATTGGCCCAGACCGGGTTTTCTGCGTAATGTTTCCACCTTAACGCAGACATCAGCGGCAGTTCTTATGTCGTAAATACGACTTTCATCTCGCGGCAAGTGGACTAGAACCAGGGGGGTTGGCTTTCTTTCTTTGCCGCTTCTCATCCTAAAGGCTCCCGTTGGGTGGAAGCCTTGTTTCTTCAAGTCCTCTTCGACGGTTGTCATCTCAACCGTTTCCGGTATTCCCCTCAATACCACTTTAAGAACTTTCTCCTCAGGAAGGGAGAAAGAGTGATACGGGAGATCTTTCTGGTCGAAGATTTTGGTGATTCTCCGATAATCGTCGGCTCCAGCGGGTTGTATTCTGACCCCATCTTTAATATTCTGACTCCTCAGAATATTTATTCCGCACTGTTTCAGGAACCGTATTATCTGCGACCAATTTTCCTTGGTCCGCAAGATAATAGGCGGAACTCTCGTTTTCTTCTCATGTGCAGCAGCCGGTTTGGGTGATACCGGCGCCTCAGTCCTCCTTTTCTTTTTTCTACTGACGAGTTGGAATTCCTCGTCATCCTCGTCGTTTGAGACTATTTCATCCGCTTTATTTTTCCCCTGAATCTGATGGTCGACTTCCATCTCGGTTATCGCCTCCTTATTGGTCGAAGTTGTTCCTGAGGGGGCGTGGCCTATGCTTGAACATTGCGTGAGCAATGTTTCAAGTTCCGTATTTCTACGGCTGAGGGCAGCTACTGTCTCTCTTAACTCCCGTATTTCAGCCATAAAACCCAGAATATCTTCATTTGTGATTGGTCTGGTCACCTTATTCTCCATTTTTTTTTTATTTATTATTATTTTTTTTTTTTTTTCACTGATAACTAGTACTGAAAAGTACTTAAAAACTTCTTGAGCCGTAACGGAACACAACATTCACTTAACGACTCAATTACCACGTGTTTCACCACGTGTTCACTCTCCCACTTTTTGCTACCACGTGTTTCACCACGTGTTCACTCACTCACTCTTTGCGCACTTCGCTGCGCAACCTTCACTCTACAACGTCTAACACCTCTCAATTCAATCACTCTAATTCCCTAATTCCTCGAAACTTGGAACTTCTTTCTCTTTTGCAGTCAGGCTATTAGCCTCTTACTGCTCAGTCTCAATATGATTTACCTCTGGTGAGCTAATTTGGTCTGCTCTAGCAGGTGGCAATATGCCACTTCAGAAGGTTTGTGTAACTAATTATTACACAATCTCTGTGCCAGTAAGGGTTTGGCTCTAATACACACTTCCTAGGGAAGTGCCATCTTCGGTCTTTTGTGTTTCCTAGGGGCTTTTTCATCATAGTCGCAAGCCTTCCTTATAAGATGGTTTACGTGATTTTTCATTTTGTTGAAGGTCTTCACGCTCAGATCTATTAAATGGTCGTCTAAGAATGGTATATGCAGGTCTTCATGTATCCGTACGTTGCTGACAAACCATGGTGCATTTACGGCCCGTCTCAGGATCGTACTCTGCACGACTTGAAGTCCCTGCAGATGCGTCTTTGCGGCGTATCCCCAAGCCGGGCATGCGTAAGACATGACCGGCCGAATGGTGGACTTATAGAGAAGAAGCTTGTTGGAAAGAGACATTTTGCTGCTTTTGCAAAGTAGCGGTTGCAACGCTGCCGCTGCTGTCTTTCCCTTCGTCACAGCTGATGTGACGTGTTGTTTCCAAGTAAGCTTCTTGTCAAGTATCACTCCCAGATACTTGGCCTCGTCTTTCCATTCGATCCTCCTACCGAACATTACGACATGTCCTATGGGATCTTTTTTCTTTCGACTGAAAAGAACGGCTTCGCTCTTCTCAGAGTTTACTTCGATTCTCCATCGAGCAAACCAGGATTGAAGTCTATAGATGGCTTCCTGTAGATACTTCGTTGCCATTTTGGGACACCATGAGCTGGCAAGAATGGCGGTGTCGTCAGCGTACAGTGCCATGGAGGTTTTCACCGTTTTTGGCATGTCGGATACATATATTGTGAATAATATTGGAGACAGCAGAGATCCTTGCGGAACTCCGGCTGAAAGAGACCTCTCTGAAGACAATACTCCGTCAACTCTGGCTCTAAACTTGCGAGAATGCAGGTAAGAAGCTAGAAGTTGGACCATGGAGAGTGGAAATCCGGCCGCAAGCAGTTTGTATAGCAGTCCTTTGTGCCATACTTTATCAAACGCTTTGGCCACATCCAAGAACACAGCCCCTGTGACTTGTTTGCGGTTATATCCATCCGTGATTTGTTCCACTACTCGGAGCACCTGTTGCACAGTGGAGTGTTGGCTTTGAAAACCGAACTGTTCCAACTGTATAATCTTCTTTTCTTCTGTTATTGTCTTCAGTCTTTTCAGAATGACCGCTTCCGTAATCTTCCCTATGCACGAGAGAAGACTGATAGGACGGTAGTTCTGCGGGAATTTAGCATCTTTGCCGGCCTTGTGGATTGAAACCACGTTGGCTTTCTTCCATTCCTTCGGAAAGTACCTTAGTCGTAGCGTAGCATTGACTATATTCGTCAATGCAACTAAGGCTTTTCGAGGGAGGTTTCGCAACGTCAAACTAGTGATGCCGTCTGGTCCTGGTGCCGTTTTCACTTTACTCGACATAATAGTGTTCTGGATTTCCTGAACGGTTGCGAAACCAATAGCTTCCGTTGATTCCTTTTTCAGGT
Source organism: Harmonia axyridis (assembly GCF_914767665.1). Classification (NCBI taxonomy): domain Eukaryota; kingdom Metazoa; phylum Arthropoda; class Insecta; order Coleoptera; family Coccinellidae; genus Harmonia; species Harmonia axyridis. The sequence continues at coordinate 49,837,407 of NC_059503.1, read as the reverse complement.
CTCTTCTCACTTTGCGGTTGACGTCCTCGATGTGGTCCAAATCCGCATAGTTGTAGGTACAACTGCATTGGCTTTCGAGGTTATCCGCGAAAGCTTCAGCCTTTTCTTCTGGACTATATACCATTCCTTGTAAACCGTGAATCGGTGGGGTTGGTTTTCTCTCTGAGCGCAGTGCTTTGGCCATCCGCCAAACACTGTTGTCTTCTGTGGAAAGAGAGATTAATTTCTCTTCCCAACGATCATTCCGGACCTTTCTGAGAGCCTCCTTGACTCTAGCGTTGAGCTGATTGAACACTCGACGGTCCTCAGGGCTGAGTGTGTTCTGAGCTCTACGCCTCGCTCTATGCTTCTCCCTGATAAGCTCCTTGATGTCTTCTGGGATCGAGTTCTTCTGACTAGGCAAAGAAGAAATTCGTGTTGAACCGTCCAATGACGTTCTGATGATCTTCGTGAGGGACTCGACGGCTGAGTCCAGTTCCTTGGAGTCATATATGAGTCTAAGTGGACCCATATTCGTCGTCATTTGTTCCTTGAAAACCTGCCAGTCTGTCCATGACTTGGTTTTTGGCGGATCTACGTCGAATTCATCTCCAAGATGAACCAAAAAAGGATTATGATCGGAACTCAGCTCAGATATGGCTGTGATCCGATGAACTAATGGGATGTTCTTAAACATCGCGATGTCCAATACATCCGGGCGACCTATCGGTCCGTAATGAGTTGGCTCATTCGGTGCATCTATAACGATTTCTTGGTTATTTTCCGCAAAATCGTTCAGTGTTCTTCCACTAGCATTTGTGATTCTGCTATGCCATGCTGGATGCTTGGCGTTCAGATCGCCTGCCATCAGTGTCGGAGTTCTGGGATCGAAAACACGCCTCAAGTCCTCATTGAGTAGTTTTCGGCCCGGTCTATTATAAGCGGCAATCAATCTTATGTCACCGGAGTTGGTGTACACAGTTATTGCGTTGGCTTCCAGATGCTGAAGATCGGGTAGATCTATTTCTGAATGAGCAATAGACTTCTTGATCAAGATGGCTGTTCCACCTTTTCTCTCGTCATTCCGGTCCCTACGATAGGTCTGGTAGTTGCGGATTTTCAGAGAGAGGCATGGTTTGAGGTGGGTTTCACACACCAGTGCTACATCCACTTCATGCCTGTTCAAGAAGTCTTCGAACTCGTCCTTTTTATTGGTGATGCCGTCTGCATTCCAGACGGCTATCTCCAGAGATTTTGGCTTCCTTCTGTACTCCAGTGCTATTCCAGAAGTTTGATCATCTGGTTCATCATGACCTGGAATGTGGCCATGAGTTTTTCAATTTCTGCCTTTTTCGGAGAAATTTTCTTAGGCGATTTTTTCGCCGTCTTTTTCGTTTTGAACGCTGGATTCTTTTCCTTCGGGGTCTTCTTCTCGGGTTTCTGCTCTACTTTGGCAGGAACCGTCCTTTTTGGTGCCGAAATGGGTTTGGCCTGATCTTTCTGTGAGACGGCCGGCTTTGAAAGGGAAACCGTCGGATTTCCCTTTGAGGGATTGAGGGGGCATCCCTTGTAATTGGCCGGATGGGGGCCATTACATAGAGCGCATTTCGCCGGGCTCTTTTTGTCCTTGGGGCACTTCGTCACCCCATTGTGGTCCTCTGCGCAGGCAACGCATTTCCTTGGTGCGTTGCATCTATTTGCCGCATGCCCAAATTTCTGGCACCGATGGCATTGGCCCAGACCGGGTTTTCTGCGTAATGTTTCCACCTTAACGCAGACATCAGCGGCAGTTCTTATGTCGTAAATACGACTTTCATCTCGCGGCAAGTGGACTAGAACCAGGGGGGTTGGCTTTCTTTCTTTGCCGCTTCTCATCCTAAAGGCTCCCGTTGGGTGGAAGCCTTGTTTCTTCAAGTCCTCTTCGACGGTTGTCATCTCAACCGTTTCAGGTATTCCCCTCAATACCACTTTTAGAACTTTCTCCTCAGGAAGGGAGAAAGAGTGATACGGGAGATCTTTCTGGTCGAAGATTTTGGTGATTCTCCGATAATCGTCGGCTCCAGCGGGTTGTATTCTGACCCCATCTTTAATATTCTGACTCCTCAGAATATTTATTCCGCACTGTTTCAGGAACCGTATTATCTGCGACCAATTTTCCTTGGTCCGCAAGATAATAGGCGGAACTCTCGTTTTTTTCTCATCCGCAGCAGCCGGTTTGGGTGATACCGGCGCCTCAGTCCTCCTTTTCTTTTTTCTGCTGACGAGTTGGAATTCCTCGTCATCCTCGTCGTTTGAGACTATTTCATCCGCTTTATTTTTCCCCTGAATCTGATGGTCGACTTCCATCTCGGTTATCGCCTCCTTATTGGTCGAAGTTGTTCCTGAGGGGGCGTGGCCTATGCTTGAACATTGCGTGAGCAATGTTTCAAGTTCCGTATTTCTACGGCTGAGGGCAGCTACTGTCTCTCTTAACTCCCGTATTTCAGCCATAAAACCCAGAATATCTTCATTTGTGATTGGTCTGGTCACCTTATTCTCCATTTTTTTTATTTATTATTTTTTTTTTTTTCACTGATAACTAGTACTGAAAAGTACTTAAAAACTCCTTGAGCCGTAACGGAACACAACATTCACTTAACGACTCAATTACCACGTGTTTCACCACGTGTTCACTCTCTCACTTTTTGCTACCACGTGTTTCACCACGTGTTCACTCACTCACTCTTTGCGCACTTCGCTGCGCAACCTTCACTCTACAACGTCTAACCACTGATACTCTTCAAATTCCTCGAAAATGTCCTCGTATACATATATATATACTCGCGGTTTCGACCAATCAGCGTAGTACGTTCCATACTCTGAATGAGGTAGGGCTTAGTATACTAATTTCATACATTGAATGCCATTGATTGCCATCCATAGAGTTTGAATTATTATTTGTTTTTTGTTTGTTTTTTTATTTGCATACAGTCCCAATATATTTGATAATTGGTTCCGCAAACAGCTAGAAATTAACAGGAAGAAAAATACAATCGCACAGTTGACTATGCAGGTTTAGTCATTTCATTTGAATCTTTCACTTAATGAAACATTCGTCTGTAATATATAAATCATCTAGTGCTGCGATCACTATTCTGTAAATGACATCTATCATCTGCGTATAGAGCTAGCATATTCCTTGACCTTTTTGGGGCGTTGCATATGCAGATGTTGTTGATTTTGTGCTTAGAACTGAACCTTGAGGCACTCCTGCTTCCATTTGTCTGGTGGGGATATTACGTCGTCTATTTTGACATAAAAACTCTTCAGAATCCGAATAGTTCGAGCGTTCTATCAGATACGGATCAAAATAATGATTTTGACTTATTTATTCGGTGTGATGTCATTTTGATGATGACATCAGCATATTGGATTCCCTTCACTTCTAGGTACTGTTGTTGCCTAGTGATACCGGCAGCTAGATAGGTCAGGAGAGGAGTTTTTTTTCATCTTTCGTAGAAGTAGATTGTGTGATATTAACTACGTCCTTTGGGGAGACCTCTGATTGCTGACGGGCTCTAGAGTTTCCGTTAATTGAAGAACACGTAATGATTGTAACAGCATGATATATGTAATCTTTTAGCGTTAGTTACTCTGAGAAATACAGAGTTGAAAATTACTACACAGCAGAAAGGATGCCCCAAGAATAGGATCGAAAGAACAGCTAGTAGACATCCTAATTAGGAAAAAATCTGGGTAAATCTTTTTACGACATACATATTTAAATTTTGAGAATATACAAGATCCGACCCCAATTAAAATAAACTTCCTGGAGTATGCGACTGGAGAACTATGATATCATCTAACATATAAGATCCCCAATTAATGGGGGCCATTTCTATCGAGACTCCTCCACCCCTACTCAACTCTATCTATAAACAACTGAACGGCTACTGAAACGAAAAAAAAAGGTTTCAATATCAGAGGCAACAATCTACACAACAGTTGTAGAATCTATTTTAACTTATGGCTGTGAATGCTGGCAACTTCCAGAAAAAAAAGACCATAGACAAATTAGAGATGGACATTTCGATAAGATCTTGTAGAGTTTCCAGATTGCAACATATCAGGAACGAAGAGATAAGAAGGGAAACTGGGCGGGATTTTACAACGGTAGAACGCATGGAAACTAAACAGTTACTGATATTATTTATATATATATATATATATATATATATATATATATATATATATATATATATATATATATATATATATATATATATATATATATATATATATATATATATATATATATATATATATATATATATATATATATATATATATATATATATATATATATATATATATATATATATATATATATAATCGAGGTGTATGTTTGGTTGTCTCGTCTTGAATCATGATTTTCTTTGTTGGTTGAAATATACTATATATATATATATACTATATATATATATATATATATATATATATATATATATATATATATATATATATATATATATATATATATATATATATATATAACAATAGTTATAAGTATGATAAGGGGTGTGGGAAAATTGATAAGTGTTATAATTTCACTCTTCTTTATTTCATTTAGTCGACGTTTCGATCCCGATGGGGACCTTCTTCAGGACTCTACAATAGCAATAGAAAACAGTCAAAAACATGGCAACCACAAAACATGTAAAAATAGTACATACCGAAATACAGAGTTGTAAAGATCTTATTTGAACACAAATCAATAGCTCTCAAGAAAGCAATGAACAAGAACATCAACAAATTTAGCGAAAAAAGATTTGATATTTCGTTAGTACAAGAGTAGAAATCAATTATCATATGTAAATAAGGTAAACAGAAAAATCAACAAAATGAGAGGTTGTCAAAAATGTTGTCAACCAGACTTGCCACAGAATACACGCACATGACAAATGAAACATAGAATAGCATTAAATCACACTTGGTCGCAGTAATTCACTCTCACCGAACTCAGAACAAATGCGATTATTGAAAGACTCCATGAACCGAATCCAATCCCCTCTCACAGAAATAGTCCGGAACACAGATTTCATTATTACGTTATCCCGACTGTAGAACTTGTGAAAATATTCATTCCATTTGATCCGTCCAATTCTCTGCCACCAAACTGGTCATAATGAATCAAATAAGTATAGATGGAGCTAATATTGTTTACATCCCTTCTGTAATTCATAGAACAAGTGTGTCGTTTAATATGGTACATCTCTAAGAAACATCTTTTCTTTCCACTAACTGCACATTCAAGAATTTTGGTGGAATCATAATCCATTGGGTGATCTTTGTCCCGGGTATGGTCTGCTAGGGCACAAATCTTATTTGGATTCTTGATGTCGCTCTTGTGTTGAGCAATCCTTCTCTTCAAAAGCTGAGATGTCTGACCAATATACACCTCACTACATATTGAACATGGAATACAATACACCACACCACTCATATTATCAACAGTCATCCTATCTTTCACTCGACTGTATAGTCTGTCAATTTTAAAATAAGATTTCGGAATCAATTTAATTTGTGTGGTCTTTAGGAGGTTAATTAATGCATTAGTCATACCATTTATTAGGGGAATAGAAGAGTAAAGAATTCTATCTACGTTCTCAGTGTCCACAGTGGTGGATGCGCCCCTCTCTCCATTCGTTGGCTGTCTCGAAGGAGTGGTATTGTATATCAATCTGGACAACAACCTCTTTGGGTATCCATTCTCTAGCATCAATTGTAACAATAACCTCAGATTCTGCTGCCTTAGACTTGGATGGGCAACTTTTTCGATGCGATTCTTCAATCCTAAAATCATGTTTACCTTTTGTCCATGTGGATGATTGGAAAAATAGTGTAAGTATCTCCCTGAACTTGTTGGCTTTCGGTACCAATCCAGAATCAGCCTATTTTCCGGTGTTCGAATCACCCTTGTATCCAGGAATGGGACACCACTCGCTGTTTCTTCCTCCAACGTAAACTGTATACTTTCATGTTCACTGTTGAACCTGTTTAGAACGAAAGCAACCTGGTCTTTAGGTACAGCACATATTAGATCATCAACATATTTCTTGATGAAAGGAATGTGAAAAGGAATGCTAACAAGAATGCAGTCCAGAAGGAAATCCATTACTACTTCAGCAATGGACGGACTGAAGTTGGAACCCATAGGGGAACCGAGCACCTGTTTGAAGAACCTACCATTAAAAAGAAAATAGTTAGAAGAAAACAGGAACTTAATGGCATATATGAATTCTTCTTTTGGTAGACTAGTGTGGTTTTTGATAGTATTCCACTTGTTCTCAACAGCTGAGACTGCCAACTCTACAGGAATGTTGGTGAAAAGAGATACAACGTCCAGGCTGATCAGGACATAATCAACAGGTAACTGGAAACCATTCACACATTGGGCAAAAGCAAAGGAATCTTCAATAAAATATCTACTTCTGGTGGAAGAAAGATACACCCCCACTTCTAAACTGTCAGTTTTTGTTTCAGACATCCTGTCTAAATATCTTTCTTCCACCAGAAGTAGATATTTTATTGAAGATTCCTTTGCTTTTGCCCAATGTGTGAATGGTTTCCAGTTACCTGTTGATTATGTCCTGATCAGCCTGGACGTTGTATCTCTTTCCACCAACATTCCTGTAGAGTTGGCAGTCTCAGCTGTTGAGAACAAGTGGAATACTATCAAAAACCACACTAGTCTACCAAAAGAAGAATTCATATATGCCATTAAGTTCCTGTTTTCTTCTAACTATTTTCTTTTTAATGGTAGGTTCTTCAAACAGGTGCTCGGTTCCCCTATGGGTTCCAACTTCAGTCCGTCCATTGCTGAAGTAGTAATGGATTTCCTTCTGGACTGCATTCTTGTTAGCATTCCTTTTCACATTCCTTTCATCAAGAAATATGTTGATGATCTAATATGTGCTGTACCTAAAGACCAGGTTGCTTTCGTTCTAAACAGGTTCAACAGTGAACATGAAAGTATACAGTTTACGTTGGAGGAAGAAACAGCGAGTGGTGTCCCATTCCTGGATACAAGGGTGATTC